>NW_026941282.1:0-130803 GCF_032062105.1 Saccostrea cuccullata
TTATTTGACCTTGACCTCTGCATCTCCAGGGGTCAAGGTCACCTAATATGTTGTACTGAAATGTTTGTTGACCTTGGCCTCTGCATCTTACAGGTAAAGGTCACCATGTTGATGTTGTACTGAAATGTTGTTGTTGAACTGAAATACTGTTGTTGTTGAACTGAAATGTTGTTGTTGCTGGGCCTACCCGTTGCTTTGGAGGCCCAAGAAATAATATGTTGTTATATTATTCAGCCGTGTCCAAAAGCGCCAAATAAATAAAAAAAACCATTAAAAAAATTGTTGTTTTATTGCGTTGACCCAAGATAATAGATAATTAAATTCTTGAAAAAAAAACCGATTACAATTCTTTATATAAGATAACGCTTTCTAGTTCCTTTCACTGAAAGCTTTTCGAGAATAGTTTGAAGTTTAGTTTAGAATTTCTTCGATATCTGTGATGAACCATCAAGTACTCAATATGTATGCAATCATTTTCTATCTTACCATCAACAATAAAAAAAAAAAATGAGTTGGCCAGTAGTAGTGAAGAAAGGAGTTAATCTAACGATTAATTATTTAACTTACCAGTTATTGGCTGACATAAACCATCCACACAGCGCTCATCAGGAGAACACAAAATCTACAGAAACTTGATATGATAGAACGCACATCGATCATTATCATAAAAATATACAATTTAAAATTTCTGGCAGACAAAATCCGTTTGTGAATAAGACATTTCATCAGACATTAGTTTCTGCACATGTTGACAACAGGATTATAACAAGAAATCATTCAAAATCTATACACTTACCAAATAACATGATGTTTGTTGTCGTTGTCCAAGGACGGTAACAGTGGATCCCAAAAGTAAGGTGACAACCAAGTACCACATCTTTAAGGAAATTCATATGGATGAAAGGACAGACAAAACCTATTTTATTGATAAGTTATTTTAAAATTATTATAGAATTAAAGTGTCCATAAAGTGATAAATACATTACGTTAACCACATCAACATTGTTATGATATGTTTTTCTTTTTATCTACTCACTTGCTATACTGTAAACAGGGAAGTTTTCGCCCGTTTAATCTTTGCCCCTTTCGCCCTCGTTGGAAGTGGGCAAAATTAAAACGGGACGAATTCAAATTTAACAGTATACAATTTTAAACAAAAATCTTTCTGGGAGAATCTAAAACGGGGTAAACTTGTTTCCAAATATGAAAAGGCAAAAATTACACAGGGCGAAAATAACCCTGTATACAGTATTTATACTGTATTTAATCGGTTTAAGATGTCAATCCTTTGTTTTAGATTCCGTGCAGAAATTGATTCCTCACCTTTGATTTACAGTGACACAATTTGATCTATATACGTAATTAGTATTATTTTTCCATATTGTACATATGTTGTGTATGTGAAAAATTTGATCGTCATTTTGCTAATAAAAACAAATTTGATCTAATATGTGTTTACGTTTAATTAATTGAAAATCAATCGTTGCAGAATCTTTCTAAGGAGAATCAAAGAGTTTTTAAAAAGAGAAGCTTTCTAAAATGCGTATCAGAAGGATAGCAAACATTTGAAAAACAGGGTCGGGTGTGACAGGCAATATGCGAGAAATGATACAAATAATCCAGAAAGACTAAGAATTTCAAGAACTGAAATTTCCCCAGTTGAAATAGAGACCTTATATAGACTATTCAAATCCTAAGGTGCAAGATTGATATTTTGTATATATATCTGGATGTATATTGGACGTTGAAGACGATATCAAGTTAATCTCGATAATAAACACCCCATAAAAATGTTTGACCACTGCATTCACCAGACTGTAATATTTAAGCCATTTTATGAGGAGGGATCTCGAAAACAGTGTCTACAATGCCAGGCCCCCAAACCACAAACTTTACTCAAGTAACCTTTTGAAATAATTTTGATGAAGAAACAAAATAGTCACCAAATTTTCAAATTTAAATGTTATGCAAAATTGCAAATTTTAAGCAAAATCGTAAATTTTATTTATATAATGATTTTATTTGGATTGTTATTTGGACTGTTTTACTTCTACAATGCTATTATTTCAGCAAAACTTGCCAACTTGTCTTAAACTTAAGACATCGCCAGTGGAAGTTTCATGATCCCAGGGCCAGCTCGGCTCCTTGCACGTTACTTACGTTAATATCATAAATATCGTTTAAATTATTTCAAAGTTAATTATTATGGTTTTATGTAATTTTACTATATGAAAAATGTGCAGAGATGAGTTTTAATCAGTATTTTCAATTAATTTTATTTAGCAAGGTTTCTAACAACTAAAAAGTAGTCAACTACACAACTGAAAATTAGCAAAAATAGTTAATATATGCTCTTCCCTAAAAATATGTTGATGTTAGTCATTAGTATATTTTAGTAAGTATTATTATACCTCTACTGATTTTTCACTATATAAAAGTAAATCGATATATTTTGCTGATTTCCTGAAAATCACCGTAAATAAACCGATTCCCTGCAAAACAGACTGATTCCCTGCAAAAAAGTACGTTTTTTTGATGAACTGATACACACCTATTCGGAACGCTTGACATTTTCTTTCAACTTACGACAAACTTAAAAATGTTCCGAATAAACTGAATATTCATTAGTGAATCGAAATGCATCGCGAGTCAACTGGTCCCATATCAATCAAAAAGAACCAGTTTACTGGAAGCGAACGACAACAGAAATGGCGTGCTCAATTTTGCGTAATGTTACTTTCGATTTTACTAGGTAAAAACTCGGACAATGAACTGATTTATTGATAAAATGGAATTCCTTTCATGACTGTATTCTGTTTTTGTCGTTTTTTTTTTTTCATTTTTTCATTTTTTTAAACATTGTTACTGAATACAGTGTTGAATATAATTTTTTTCAAATGTCTTGTTTGTATCGGTATAATAAAACAGTTAAAGTATATCATTTCGGGAGCCAGCAAGATTCCAGTTCCCCTCGAGCAAGCCTATTTCCCTCGGCGCAAGCGCCTCGGGAAATAGACTTGCTCTTGGGGAGCTGGAATCTTACTGACTCCCTCAACGATATACTTTAACTGTATACTGATAAAAACTTACCTTAAATTTCTGTAGAAGATTCCAAAATATAATACAATATGAGAAATTCGCAGTCTTTTATGTCTTTTTCAATTAGTAAAAACTAAAACGACCTATGAACTAGATTTGATACATCATTTGTTCCACTTACAGATTGTACGTATTACATAATTGACACGGCGATCTATGGATTTTCCAAATTAATTTGTAAATTCTTGTATTAAATCAAGTACATTATTTTATCATGTGAGATTTAAGGACAATGACGAACTTGGTGCTAAATGTCCCTTCTTCTATCCAGATTTTCAAAAGTTTAGTAGATAATTATATACAGTTGCTTAATTTTACTTATGTTTACTTAACAGTAAAAAACTTTTACGCTTCCTACTGAGTAAAAAACACCACTTTCAATAATCACAAATTTAACAACTAAAAATCAAACTAATAAAACCACATTTGTATGGACGAAAATATGAATGGAACACAATAGTGTCATTTTTGTGCTTTGGAGTAGCAGTGTAAAAAACATTTTTCTACTCGTAAATGTAGCGTAATGACGTCTTGCTTTGTTTACAATTTCATTGGGCCCTTGTATGATAATGGAAGTAATGACTATTTTTATAAATTTATATACTTTTCTTTCAAACAACAAACATTACTGTAACAATGACAAATAGCTCTGCTTACAGTGATGAACGCCCAAGCATAAAAAAGTCATGGTTATTCCCATGCTCTTCTTTTCTTATAAATACATCATCATTCACCTAGTTTTGTTTTCGGTTTTTTGTTGTTTTTTTTTTTTTTTTTTTTTTAGAAATACTTATTTTCTTTTATTTAGCTTTTTATCCGATATAAAAAAAGTGCTTATGATCGAAATTTCTAAAACTTAAACTTTTACCTTGTTTGAAAAAAAGAAGGCACCGTCATATCAAGAAAGTACAGAAAATTTTTTTTTAAAAAATGAAGGAAATAAAACTTTATACCAAGGAATATTTTTAGCATACTTGAAGTATCTTAAGAAGTTTGAAACCTGAGCAACCAATTATAAACCGTTGACGTGACATGTTTTTTCTCTCCTGTGTTCAAGTCTGAAAGCTGCGTCATATGATATGAGATTTATACAGTACGAACAATTTAAGTTTTCTTTAGATTCATCTATTTACTTGAAATGTGAATGAGACAAATTGATGTGAGTCAAATGTCAAACTAAAAAGTAAAAGAAATAGACAAAACTTTGGTGTTTCCTAAATGAAAACAAGAAGAAAACGAAGAGGGGCCAAAAGTCTTCAATCGATAACTCTTTATCAGTTAATATTTTGTAATACATTACTGAAGCAGAAATGTTTATCTTAACAATCTACAACTACATATTATGATTTTTATGTCGTATGGTACATATATAGGGGCCACAAGGGGTCGGAATGGTAAATCTTAAATGCTTTATATCTAGAAAATGAGGAATATTTTGATTAGTAATATTGAACAAAAGATGTTCAAAATAATGTTCTAAACAATATGCAACCTTTCATTTTTCGCCAAACGTCCCTGTTAGGAAGTTGAAAGGTTGACCTCTAAATATTTAGTTTGCAAATAACTCGAAAACAAAAAAGAATTTCTAAATAATTATTGAACAAAAAGTGTTCAAAAACCTAAAACTTTAAGATGAAATCCAGGAAAAGGGGCTGGACACTCCAATTAGGGGCCGAGAAGGGCCAAAGTCTTTAATCGATAACTCTTTAGCAGTAAAAATTTTGTAATACATTACTGAAGCAAAGATGTTTATCTCAACAACCTACAACTACATATTATGATTTTTATGTCATATGGTACACTTTACATAATTAGGGGCCACAAGGGACCAGAATGCTAAAAGTTGGACGCTTTATATCTCGAAAGTGAGAAATATTTTGATAAGTAATATTGAACAAAAGATGTTCAAAATAATGTTCTTAACAATATGCAATCTTTCATTTTTCGCTAAACGTCCCCATTATGGAGTTGAAGGGTTGGCCCCTAAACATTTCTTTTGCAAATAACTCGAAAACAAAAAAGAATTTCTGAATAGTTGTTGAACAAAAAGTGTTCAAAAATCATAAGATCTTTAACTCTATAATGATCACTATTTTGTGATACATTACAGAAGCAAAGATATTCATCTTAACGATTTGCAAAAATATATTAGAAAATTTTGCTCACATGTTACGTAATAAGGGGTCGCAAGGGGCCAAAATTCTATATCCTAGATGCTTTACATCTCGAGAAGGGGGAGTAATTTAATAAGCCATATTGCACAAAAGATGTTCAGAATATCATGATATAAATCAGAAACTTTAAATTTAATGAAGGTAAACTTAATGTCATTCTCCTTTAACTAATATCTCAGTCAAAATCACATCTCATCTTATCGAGAAATTCAACGGAAAACCTATTCGTTGCTCTCAACGAGATCGTATCTAGTTGTTTTTATTTTCTCAGTTGTTTAAGGAAGCTCTTAACACTGCACACTAAAGACTTCTAAATTTCATGGCAGTTTTATGCCAACTTAGAGTGATTTGCCCTTAGATGTTAGATAGATTACACTAAAATCTACAGTGAAAGAAACCATGTGTACTAGACAAAAGTGTTCTTAACATTACATGTTTGTCAGACTAAGATAAAGTAATTAAATAAATCTTTTGCATATATCTTCCCAATGTAAGTAAACAAGCATAATTTCTGTTCACTGAGTTGACATATGGTACCTTAACTGTCTTTGAACATTTTTTCAGGGAAATATGATAGGAACTTGATAAACTTGGTCTGTAAACTTTTATATGACATAATTTTCTTCAAGCCAGAAAATATTTTATATTAGTGTTTATAGCTTCCTTAAAACTTGAAAATTTATGAACAAAGGATGTGTATGAAATATTGAAGTTTTATAAACACTGATTGTCTTTGAACTCTGCAGAGATGATTTTTTTTAATGATAAAAAGTCTTATTTTATTTTGTTGCCATGACAGCAATGGTTTCAATTCTATACACTAAAAAAGTTCAATTTCATAAATTTTTAGAAAAAAAGTCTATAATTAAATCATTACTTTTCCTTGGTTTTAAATTTGAAGTTCAGATTAAATATCATAGAAAAAGTGCATTTTCCCTGTTTCAAAGTGTCTTTTTATGTAATAACTCTATAAAGGGTCAATGAACAGATGTAGTCATATCTCTAAAACCCCTTCAGATATGACTCTGGTTTTTTGAAAAAAAAATTATTTACATAACGAGGATTTAAAAAATGACAAAAACTCAAAATCTGATTTTAGCTCATCTGGCCCCATTTTCCCAGTCGTAGTCACATCCCAGATAGCAGGATGCTGTTGGACCTTTGTTGGGCCAACAATGCTCCTTATGTTGGGCCACCGTTTGCATTGAACATTGGGCCATCGGTAATTTGCTCATCGGCCCTTAATCAATCCAACTTGTGGGCTTATTGTTGGGCCAATGTAACAGTTAATATTGGACCACAGTTGGCCCAATGAATGCTTTCAATATTGGGCAAACGTCATTTTTGTTCAGTTGGGCCATTGTAAGCAATTAATGCTGGGCCAACGGTAAATTTGCTTATCGGCCCTTAATCAAACCAACTTGCTGGCTTATTGTTGGGCCAATGTAACAGTTAATATTGGACCACTGTTGGGCCAATGTATTCTTTCAATGTTGGGCAAACGTCATTTTTGTACAGTTGGGCCATTGTAAGCAATTAATGTTGGGCCAACGGTAATTTGCTCATCGGCCCTTAATCAGACCAACTTGTTGGCTTATTGTTGGACCAACGAACGGATATTATTGAGCCATTGTTGGGCCACTTATTTTTTCAATATGAGGCAAACACCATTTTTGGACCAACGTTGGTTTGTATCTTATTGGCTCTCCATCAGGACAACTCATTTGCTCTTCACTGGCTGGCCATTTGTCCTCAAAATGTAATAACAAACTATATAAGGTTATCGTAGTTTTGTAGTACAGTTTAATGGTAAAAGCCCTTTAATACTATTTATGCTAGATTAATAGTTTAATACATATCCACAATATCTCAAAGAATTACCATCAACAAGTATTGCATTGTTAGTAGCTCTACATTAATTAAAAAGACTGAGGAAAAAGAAATCATATTATTAAATTAAATTATAACATACTAATATTTTATTGCTCAAAGCATGAAGAATACATTAATAAAGAACAAAAAGTTGATGCTCACTTGAAGCGATACATGTAGGGTTAAATGATTGTATACTCCCTTTCTGATGAAAATTTATGCACAAGTTCAGTGAATTGCAGATATCAATAAACACGTCTAAAAAATAAACAAAGACCTCCTTTTCCTAAAATAATACTTAAATGAATCCCGCAATTTTGTTTACTTACACAAAAAATGTATCTGACATCTGCATCATGTTTTTTACCGACAAACAGACACAGAAAAGGAGAGAACTACAGATATGTCACAGCCCAAACAGGAAAAAGTTAGACACTGCCGCGTTCAATCTGATCCCTCTCCTAATTCTCCTCTTCTCTCTCCAGAGTCTCCTCCTTCCCTTCTTTAAATTTCTTCTTTGTCCGTTTCTTCCTCCCCCATCCCTGTCCTTTGCATACTTTAGCCATTCTATGATTGTGTTCTCAATGTCTTTTTAGAATCTCCAGTAGCACTAAAATTGTAGTATTTGGTACTTAATACATTTATTACTTTTCTCAGTAAAAAGTACACATACGATTAAATTTATAAGTATATCACTATATTTTTAAGCTGTCAATTGAGGAATAATCGTCTTTTTTGTTTGATGGTGTGATTAAGCGATTAGCTTGCGTGATGAAGGCATTTATGCATAAAATTTCTACACTTGATCACCATTACACCGATTTTGATTCAATGTTGCGCCATATAACTCATTATTCAAAGTTAAATACATGTATAGAAAATTTATCAGTACACTGAACACATTTTAAATGAAAGAACCCAATATATCCTTTAGTACTGAATGAATTTTGTTTTAACTTTAACATGTTCAACATTTTCAACATGTTTGATCATATGTGCTCGACTTTAAGTGTATAAAAGTAAAATAAGTGGTAGAAATTTATTCTACTAGACACAAATTTCAATCTAAATAAGGGGCAAATTATTTATTGTTTTAACTGTATCAAAACACATTTGTTATTTTATACTTTCATATATTTTTCTTGTATAGAAAGTTAGAAACAATAAATTTAATCACTGATAATTTATTTTGTTTTGATAAATATTAAGAATTTTAACAAGCCTTGTAAATTTATTTTAGCTAACTTGTATTTTCAAGAAGGATTGGTGGTAGATTTATTTCTGATTTTAGAGACTACCGAATTTGTTAATATATAGATTTGTAACAAATAAATAGTTATATACATTGGTCCAATGTTGGTCCAATATATCAGGCCAACATTGGGCCAATTAGCAAAATGACACTGGGTCAACGTCATTTCCCAACATCGGCCCAATGTTATTGTTGACGTTGGGCCAAAATTGGCCCAGTGTCGCATTCATTTAATTGGACAATGTTGTCGCAACGTTGGGCCAACATCTGTAGAAATAACATTCTACATTGGGCAAACGTCGGCACAACATATCGGGCCAACATCGGGCCGATAAGCAAACTTACATTGGGCCAATGTCATTTGCCAACATTGGCCCGATGTAACCGGTAACATTGGCCCAACGTTGGCCCAATGTTAGCATGCTATCTGGGACAGTGTTGTCTCAACAGCACCTGGCCTCTGCACTTATTTACACAGATTTGTACAAGATATCGTTTAAACTATAAACATTAATTAAGCTGTGTCGAAGCAAACATATTATAAATACTTACAAAGTGGATGCAGATATGCAAGGCATCAGTCTCATAACGCTCGTGTCAGATTAAAAATGGCGCGGATATTACAAGTAGCCCGGATGTTGTCTACCCATGATACTCAACCAGATTCGTGGTATATTGGGCCAACTTGGGGCCGATGCCAATCCCCCAACAAATATTTTCTCTCATGATAATAGTTTTATGTATATAACGCCAACAGTTAGCCCAACATTGGCCCCATTATACATAATCAACTACATATATCAATATTCCATTTTGGACCTTTGTTGGTCCATTAAATGTAACCAAACAGCGATAATACAAACATGATGTAAAATTGGACCAACGATGTTCTGCTATCTGGGGATTCACATCCTGTTCCTGAGAACTTTTAACTAACAATTATTCAGTCTTCTCTAAATCTCTCATGGATACAACGCTCATAAAAAAAAATCATAATTTTAAGCGTTTTATTAAAAATAAATAACCATGCACACAATTCAAAAAATAGAATAAAACACTCTTTGGTGCTGCTATTACCCTAAGTTCAAAGTTAAAATTTTGAAAATTTCATATTTAAACAAAAGCAGTCATCTAATGAAAAGCATGGACATAAAATATCCTCTTAATTATTTCAGAATGTGAATCTAATTTAATATTTGGAATCAACGCTGTCCCAACGTAAAGCTCAGCAGCTAATTATAAAATTGACACCATCACTTAGTTGGCAGTATAATAATTGGACCAACGTTGGCCCAATATAAATATCCCATCTTTGAAACACCTGAACAAAATAACACTCTTGCTAACATCGGGCCAACGTTGGGCCAACATTCTATTACCAACTTCAAAAGACAATTCTTTAAAGGTGTATTACAAACATTGGGCCAACGTTGGGCCAACATACTACTACCAACTTGATTTGATACATTCTTTACGGGTGTATTACAAACATTGGGCCAACATACCACTACCAACTTGATTTGACACATTCTTTACGGGTGTTTTACAAACATTGGGCCAACGTTGGGCCAACATACTACTACCAACTTGATTTGACACATTCTTTACGGGTGTATTACAAACATTGGGCCAACGTTGGGCCAACATACTACTACCAACTTGATTTGACACATTCTTTACGGGTGTACTACAAACATCGGGCCAACGTTGGTCCAATATACAACTACCAATTTGAAAAGACACTTTCTTTAAGGTTGTATTATATACATTGGGGCCAACGTTGGGCCAACATCAGCACCCTTCCTTCCTTGGAAAGTAAAGTGAATGGAAATTGCTTATGTTGGACGTAATGTTGGGCCAACAAAGGAATTATGTCATGGTCGAGAAGGTTGACATGGTAACATGGGTCTAACGTTGGCCCAACGTTGTTCCCCCAACGCCAACCTTACAACCTTTTACCAGTGTTGGCCCAACATAGTCATGCTATCTGGGATATTAGAAAGTTGCACTTTATCTGAAGCATATAAGATAAATATTTTATAGTTTATGCATAAAATGAGACTTAAAATTTATGAAACATTTTTAAATCAGATCTATTTACTTGAAATAATATTAGGTTATTTTCTAGTCCTCTTTCTTAGCCAAAAAGCTACATGTAGTCGTTGAGCAACAAGATCTTATTTCGGAGAAAGTTGTTCACTTACTCATACTTTCAATGTTCGGCAGGTATTCGTACGGACCTCAGATATAACTAGCATGAAGAAAAACACTGCAAATATCTTTATTTTGATCTTCTACTATTCTTATATACTTTACTTATAGTGTATGTATCTTAACTACCGTATTGAAATGAGGACATGTTCTGTTTCTATATATAGTCTATTACGTGACAAAAACCATACTGCTGACCCCGGATGAGTAATCAACAACGCTCTGCATTCTGATCTGCATGTAATTTACATGGACACATCAATTGTAAGGATTGTTATCAATGTTTTTTTTATGTTTATCTACGTATTGTTAAGTGAATCAGCTTTTATTTTATCTACTTATCGTTAAGTATGTGAAATGTTTTAATTATCTAATTGTGTAAATATCCCCACATCAATTGAATGAACATTTCAAAATTGAATACAGTGCAAATTACGTAAAACATTGTACATTTATTGACTGAGTTCGTTTTGTCGGACCTAAGAACCAAACTGTTTGCCAGAGGCCGTACGGCCGAAGCAGACAGTTTGGTTCGAGGGTCGACTAAACGCATTTTTTCCCGAGAACCCAGTCAATAAATCTTTTGTTATACCTTTCATTTTATATAATTTTTTTGACATACATGTATTTTTACTGTTTTTTGTGATGTAATAACAGGTCCGTCATTGTTGAACACCAACCAATGAAAATGAGATTAAACTCCGGCCACTCTGTGACGTAAGTGATCCAACATCTTATCGACCGATCCAACATCTCACTCAGCGGTCAAACATCGATGTTTTTTTATGCCCGCTCAGTAAAACATTGGGAATGTTAGACTTTTTTCGTATAGATTTCTATAGGAAGAAATTTTTAAGGTATGACAATGGATAGTTCATCTTGATAAAGCATTTAAAATGAACTCCAATCTCCAAAATTATGATGACAAAGTCCCATAATCTATTATTTCGGTAATTATGTGGACTTGTCAGATATATTTATTTCCTATTTTCATATATTTCCGTCACGTAACCACTATTGACTTTTTGAATAGTTATCAGTTATTCACACATCTAAAAATCAATATGGAAACGTGCTCATGGCAAGTTTGTGTCATCCAGATGACAATTTATTTTTTCTGTCAAGTCGACATTAGAGTCATATTTCAGTTAATGACATGGATAATTTGATTAATATTGAGAAACATTGTGAGTATCTAATTATCTAAACAAGATCAAAATCTGGGAAGTTCTCTTAAATATCTAAAAATTCAACATAACTATCTGAAAAGTCAATATAATCATTTCAAAAATTTAACCAAAGACCTAAAGCATGCTTTAGTTCCATGATGTGACAGTGATGTACCATAAGAAATATCTACTGACGTATTGAGTTTGCTGAAACATGAATTTTTTGTATTTTTGCAAATTTATTAATTTATTTATTTTTTTTTTTTTTGTAAAAAAAAAACTGAAAAGGAGCTATAAATGATAGATACAATATTTATATTTGAAATGTAAATCTTCTTTTATTTACAAAGAGTAGGTGTATATGCGGCGTAGATTTAAGTACTTTACTTTGAACTTGAAAAGCGTATAGGGTAATTCAAACTAATTTTATCGGGCCTGGAAATTCATATTAATGAGTTTCACTAGTATCTCCCCGTCAAAGTTAATGGAAAACAATATTTTCTCACTTTGCATTAGTTTTAATTTAGCTAATTAAAAATCATACAAAAATATAATCTCGTTTATAAATAAAGTATTTATCCATCGATCATTAAATAAGTACACATACGATTGAGAATACATAACTTATATTTTTTTACATATTACACAAATCAACATCAAATCTATCCAAAGTTTTTGTCAGTTTACAACCATGTAAAAACAAACAGCACTAGCTAATGATCCTTTTCTCTCTCTCTCTTTCTCTCTCTCTCTCTCTCTTTTAATTTAAAATTTTCCATATAATCAATTATGGGAAGGATGGCACATACTACAATATATCTGTATACCAAACATAACAGAAAATATCAATCACATATATTGATCTGAAGTTCCCATAACTCTGTAACGTCCCGGTCGCGGCCTAGGTCGAGGCCTCGGACCTGATACGCCTATGAAACCGCCTCTTCTGGACTCCACGTCGTGGGAATTTTTTCCAGTTATATGTCTTACACCGTCTCGAATTTCAATATCGTCCACTGCTTGGGAATCTTTTCCAATATCTCTTAGAAAGTCTTGAATGTCAATATCTTCCACTACATCCATTCAAAATAAAAAAAATGATTGTATCAAAGATTTAATAAATAGAAAGTCTATTATTTTTTAAGAAATTAAAAATTTGATTTAAAATCATATGAAAGGAGAATTATTTATTCAAGCAGAAAATGCAATCAATTGATGAACTTACATGCATCCACATCGGTAACTGGCAGCGCTGTGCAGATACTCAGCAGCAGTAAAAAGAAGATCAGAATTATACCAGTTTTTGGTAACATATCTTTTAACTGTTAATCTCTCAGTGAATTCTTGAGATACCTAGTGAAAGGTATCGAATCAGGGACATAAATAGTATCCTTTACGTGATGCGTCACACATCGATAGTCCAGGATGAATAATAAATATGCATTGTTCATGTTGTTAATTTCATCATATTTTGAAAAACTTCATCCAAATTTTTTTTGCACTCGGCTCTGAAAATTCTTCTCAAACATGAACAATATATTTACAATCCATGTATATACGTATTGAAAATTTAAGGATGATGAAATTAAGAAAAAAGAAAAAACAGGTCAGGAATATCTTATTTATTTTTTCTCTCTGTATGAAAGTACATATGATGCATATTTTGAATTTATTTTCTTTGAAACTGGATGTTAATTTCTTTATAATTTTAAAACATACATATATTTCTTCAGCATTTTTTATGACAGCACAATCAGTTCCTTTTAAAGTTTTTTTAACATTCTGCAGCTGTGTAAGGTTAATAGCTCTTCAATGTTTCTAGGAACAACCATTCAACGCATTGTATCGACGAAATTAAGAATAATTAAGCCCAGTTACAAAATTTCTACTCAATTGTAGTTATACTGTAGCTAATTAAAAATGAAAATGTTAGCAATATACCCTTAATCACCTTAAAATGAGTTTATGTCTCCTCCTTGATTCGATGTGCAAGAACATGCTCAAAGTACAAATATTTGATTAAAGACAAGCTATTGACAAACAAAATAATGAAACAACGATTTCAACATTCACGTTTCAAGTCATCAAACACAATTTTTCATTCAGTAGAATTCTGAATGATGTTTTTCATGATGATTGTTAGGCCATCATTAATTCTCTGAATTGTCTTACGGATTTTTTTTGTTGACCCGATCATAACAAGGACAACACGTCGGGTCTGACTGATCGACAGGGGATGCTTACTCATTCATGGTACCTGATCCCAAGATTTTTATTGTTTAAATATCTATTGTTTTGAGTATGATAATTGTCCTTTATCAGCATAATTCATATAGAAATTCCCTGCATGACGAAAGGAAACACCAATGTTGATAATCTTGTTACTCACTATTTACAAGATTTAAGTCACTTGTTAAGTGAACAAGTGAGTCAACTTGTCATCATGACTTGAGATAAGTCATCATGACTTGAGATAAGTCAACATGACTTGAGATAAGCAAAACCATGAAAAATATGGCAGGGTGAAGAGTGCGATAAGAACAGTGCAATAAACACTGGCTTTGTTGTAAAATATTTAAATGCACAAATTCAAAATCGTTTGATTTTTCTTTACAATTGATTCAATTCCTATTAATATAAAAGATTGGATTTTTTACAGTGATTGGTAAACTTGTACTTTATTGAAAACAATCTTAAAAACCGACCGTTAGTTAATATCATTACATTAGTTTAAATAGCATTCTCTAATTTCTACTTTGATCTCTTTCTTCCCATAAACAAAACAAAAAAAATTAAATCCAGATAATAAGATCCGAAATACAAATTTTTGCAAAGAATGAAACCTGACTTTAAACTAATATATAATGGATTGTCATAAAAAATCTTGACCCGTATATTTTCTTAAACAAGCAATAGCTTTATATAATGTAATTACACAGCGCGACCTCTTTGGTTGAAACACGATGCCGTTTGTAATGATGCCTGATGAAAGGTTTCGGTATATTTAGGAAATCTCACTTTTAGCCATAGGATGTGAAGATAGATATTAAATGTTGGGCTGCAAAAGACGTTTTCAAACAAAAAATTAACAAGATAAGTAGGAGAAATATATCTTTAAATCATACAATGCCAGATTTTTGTACACATATTTTCAACAACAGTGTGTATTTCTCAAAATTAATATTTTTCCAACTTTGCATTTAAAATACACATGCTTTAATACACAAGTAATAAATAAACAGGAAAAATGCTAAACTTTTTATTTATTTTAACATATATGTATATTACATCTACCATAATCTAAAGTAACGCATTTCTATAAAATACCAGTCATTTTTGGTACAGTAAAAATCTAGGTCTTAAACTCATATGAGAATTTATAGATAATACACTTTTTAGAGAGGTTAGTGTCTGTATATTAAAAAAATCCAAAAGATATCTGATCTCCATTATTTCCTTTCAGACCAGTCCTGCATTCCTCATAGATATTGGTCGACGCGGTCTTGGGCGGGGCCTTGTTCCTACGAAAAGAAATCCACCTCTTCTTTCATCAATTTTGGGTTTTTCTTCAATAGTCTGGGCGACTAAAAAGTATTAAAATTGAAAATGTAGAAAAAAATATTTGCATGAATAACATGAATAATTCGAATAATTATTGATAAGGTTTTAAAGTACATCTTCTTTAATAAAGAAGTTTTTATGATAATAGCATTTGTGAAATTTAGACTAATTTGGTTGAATATAAGTTCACTGTAAATCACTTTTTTTTTTGCTAAAATTTATATATATATATATATATATATATATATATATATATATATATATATATATATATATATATATATATATATATATATATATTGTCTTATTACGGAAGACAGTGATTTCTTATGATTATACAGAGCTATAACCAGATTTTGTTTAAAAAAAATTTCTCGCTTATAAAGAGTCAATGAATATCTCGCGAAAGTAAGTTGTCGCGAAATTATATATTTATAGTATACAAATGCATCTGCCAATAAAACTAACCTTGCAACTGATCTGGTTCAGTGAAAACTGTTCCGGAGCATAGAGCCAGTATAAAGAACACAACTAACATGCCTTTTGGTCCCATGTCTCTCTACTGTGAATTATTTACTATTTGACTGATTAATGGACAGCGTAACACCCTTTTATTATATATGTGACGTGGTATATTCAGGAAGAACAATTAGTTACAATGAAAGCTCTGATAAGTAGGTATGTGCTCGGTACAATTAAAATATTATAAACAACCAATAAAGTTTTTCTCCTGAATCGTAAATACATATATAAAATGAGTCATTTTATTTATTGAAACTTAAGAAGGATTATTGTAGAAGTCTATATTTTTTTATTTCCTTCCTGATCCTGAATTTCATCCTGATTGTGTGGTATTCCCATTTTTCGTTTTAATCAATCACCTAAAACATGACAACATAAACTTGTTCATAAACTTTTTCATATGTAAAAATATGTAAAAATGTCTTTTTATATTCAATCAAATTTTTTCTCAGATATAAGTAGAATCTTAAACTAAAACAGACTTAGTAATAAAATATTTATTTTTTATTGAACATTTTAGTAATATCATTACTTTTAGAAAACCGCGAAACATGACTAATATACTGAGTATGTTAATCAGAGAATAAAACAAATTCTCAAATTTTGTAAAACGGCCCCATTAAGGACTTGGAGGGGTAGCCCCTAAATATTTCCATTAATCGTATCTCCATAACGAAAAAAAAATCTCTGAATAAGTATTGAAGAAAAAGTCTTTGAATTCACAAGACCATTCATTTGAAATCAAGAAAAAGGGGCTGACTCTTCAAATTAGGGGCTCAAAGGGACCAAAAGTCTTTCATCTCACTCTTTAATGATCAATATTTTGTAATACATTTCTGAAGCAAAATGTTTATCTTGACGATTTGCAACTACATATTATAAAATTTTGATAAGCAATGTTGAACAAAAGATGCTCAGAATGATGTTCCAAACAATATGCATACTTTAAATTTTTGTAAAATGACCCCATTAAGGACTTGTAGGGGTGGCCCTTAAATATTTTCATTCAAGATATCTCTTTAACGAAAAGAAATCTTTGAATAGGTGTTGAACAAAAAGTTTTCAAAATCACGAGACATTTCATTTTAAATCAAGAAAAAGGGTCTGGTCCCTCAAATTAGGGGCCTAGAGGGGCCAAATCACTTTCACTTGAGATTGTTGAATAAATCAAAACAATTTAATTAAGTGAGAGAAGTCTTGATATCATTATTTTGTAACAAAGATCATAGTCAAAATCATATCTCATCTTATCGAAAAATCGGACGGAAGACCTACTCGTTGCTCGCAACGAGATCTCATCTAGTTATTTATTCTTTTTTTTCTTTACAAAATTTGTGCAGGAGATTTCTCAGAGATGGCTCGTTCGATTTTATTCAGATTTTCAGAGTTTACGTGTTTCTATCTGAAGTTTGTACAGGCGCTTCGATTTTGAAAAATTCACTTCCGGTCGGAAGTTATCGCCCTTTGATCGAAATTTAGAAGACCTCCTTGTCTGTCATGTAACTCAAAAGCAGCTCAAGCTAGAAAGCTGAAATTTTCAGGGATAATAGAGGACATGTTGCAATAGTGCACCTGGGTCAGGATATTTTCCGGAAGTGCCTAGTATGGATCCGAAGCTCGGTCGGGGTCAAAATTTAGGATACGAATCATGACTGATTTTTTGATACATTTTGCGTAATATCTTTTAAAGTGTGATAATTTTGTTAAAACATACTGAACAACACTTGTGCAGAACGCAAAGGTCTATCATATGATATCAGTAAATAAGCGCTGACTCATCACATTAAGGACAAATAGGGGCCAACAATCTTTGTTCAAAAACTCTTTTACAGTCAATATTTTGCTATACATTACTGAATCAAAAATGTTTATCTCAACAATCTACAACGATATATTATAATTTTTATGTCATATGTTACATAAATAGGGGACACAAGGGGCCAGAACGCTAAATCTTTGACGCTTTATATCTCGAAAGTGGGAAATATTTTGTTAAGTATTATTGCACAGTAAATGTTCAAAATAATGTTCTGAACAATATGCAACCTTTCAATTCTTGCTTAACGTCCCCATTAACGAGTTCAAGGGTTGACTCCTAAATATTTCTTTTGCAAATATCTCGAAAACGAAAAAGAATCTCTGAATAGTTGTTGAACAAAAAGTGTTCAAAATCTTAAGAGCTTTAAAAAAAAAATCAAGAAAATGGGGCTGGCGACTGAAATTTGGGGCCGAAAGGGATCAAAAGTCTTTAATCGATAACTCTTAAACAGTCAATATTTTGTTATACATCACTGAAGCAAAAATGTTTATCTCAACAGTCTACAACTATATATGTAATAATTTTTATGTCGTATGTTACATAATTAGGGGGCAACAAGGGGCCAGAATGCCAAATCTATTATGCTTTATATCTCGAAATGAGAAATATTTTGATGAGTAATATTGAGCAAAAGATGTTTAAAATAATGTTCTGAATAATATGCAACCTTTCATTTTTAGCTAAACGTCCCTATTAAAGAGTTGAAGGGTTGGCCCCTAAATATTTCTTTTGCTAATATCTTGAAAACAAAAAAACAATATCTGAATAGTTGTTAAACAAAAAGTGTTTAAAAGCATGAAAACTTTGAGATGATTTGAAGAAAAAAGGGCTGGCCCCTAATATAAGGGGCAAAGAGGGATAAAAATTCGAATTTATGACTATTTAATGTTCAATATTTTTTTGAAATACAACGACAGCAAAATCGTTTTTCTTAATAATATTATCATTGTAAAAGAAAATCTCAATCAAAATCTCATCTCATCTCATCTCATCAGGAATCGGACGGAAGACCCACTCGTTGCTCGCAACGAGATCTAATCCAGTATGTTTTTCTTTATCTATTCACTTGCTATATATTTATACTGTATTTAATGGTTTAAGATGTCAATCGTTTGTTTTAGATTCCTTGCAGAAGTTGATTTCTCACCTTTGATTTTCAGGGACACAATTTGATCTATAAGTAATTAGTATTATTTTTCCATATTGTGCATATGTTGTGTATGTGAAAAATTTGATCGTCATTTTGCTAATAAAAACAATTTAGATTCTAATGTGTGTTTGTCTTTAAGAAATCGGAAATCAATCGTCGCAGAATCATTCTAAGGAGAAGAGTTTTTTAAAAACGGAAGCGTTCTAAAATGCTTATCAGAAGGCTAGCAAACATTTGAAAAAACAGGGACGGGTGTGACTGGCAAAATGCGAGAAATGATACAAATAATCCAGAAAGACTAAGAACTTCAAGAACTGAAATTTCCCCAGTTCAAATAGAGACTTTAAATAGACTATTCAAATCCTAAGGTGCAAGATTGATATTTGGATATATATTTGGATGTATATTGGACGTTTAAAGACGATATGAAGTTATCAACATTAAAAATCTCAATAATAAACACCCCATAAAAATGTTTGACCACTGCATTCACCAGACCGTAATATTTAAGCCATTTTATGAGGAGGGATCTCGAAAACAGTGTCTACAATGCCAGGCCCCCAAACCACAAACTTTACTCAAGTAACCTTTTGAAATAATTTTGATGAAGAAACAAAATAGTCACCAAATTTTCAAATTTAAATGTTATGCAAAATTGCAAATTTTAAGCAAAATCGTAAATTTTATTTATATAATGATTTTATTTGGATTGTTATTTGGACTGTTTTACTTCTACAATGCTATTATTTCAGCAAAACTTGCCAACTTGTCTTAAACTTAAGACATCGCCAGTGGAAGTTTCATGATCCCAGGGCCAGCTCGGCTCCTTGCACGTTACTTACGTTAATATCATAAATATCGTTTAAATTATTTCAAAGTTAATTATTATGGTTTTATGTAATTTTACTATATGAAAAATGTGCAGAGATGAGTTTTAATCAGTATTTTCAATTAATTTTATTTAGCAAGGTATCGTTATAATAAAACAGTTAAAGTATATCATTTCGGGAGCCAGCAAGATTCCAGTTCCCCTCGAGCAAGCCTATTTCCCTCGGCGCAATATCCTCGGGAAATCGACTTACTCTGGGGAGCTGAATGTTACTGACTCCCTCAACAATATACTTTAACTGTATACTGATAAAAACTTACCTTAAATTTCTGTAGAAGATTCCAAAATATAATACAATATGAGAAATTCGCAGTCTTTTATGTCTTTTTCAATAAGTAAAAACTAAAACGACCTATGAACTAGATTTGATACATCATGTGTTCCACTTACAGATTGTACGTATTACATAATTGACACGGCGATCTATGGATTTTCCAAATTAATTTGTAAATTCTTGTATTAAATCAAGTACATTATTTTATCATGTGAGATTTAAGGACAATGACGAACTTCATATAAATGTCCCTTCTTCTATCCAGATTTTCAAAAGTTTAGTAGATAATTATATACAGTTGCTTAATTTTACTTATGTTTACTTAACAGTAAAAAACTTTTACGCTTCCTACTGAGTAAAAAACACCACTTTCAATAATCACAAATTTAACAACTAAAAATCAAACTAATACAAAACCACATTTGTATGGAAGAAAATATGAATGGAACACAATAGTGTCATTTTTTTGCGTTGGAGTAGCAGTGTAAAAAACATTTTTCTACTCGTAAATGTAGCGTAATGACGTCTTGCTTTGTTTACAATTTCATTGGGCCCTTGTAAGATAATGGAAGTAATGACTATTTTTATAAATTTATATACTTTTTCTTTCAAACAACAAACATTACCGTAACAATGACAAATAGCTCTGCTTACAGTGATGAACGCCCAAGCATAAAAAAAAAGTCATGGTTATTCCCATGCTTTTCTTTTATTATAAATACATCATCATTCACCTAGTTTTGTTTTCGGGTTTTTTTTTTTTTTTTTTTTTTTTTTAGAAATAATTATTTTGTTTTATTTAGCTTTTTATCCGATATAAAAAAAGTGCTTATGATCGAAATTTCTAAAACTTAAACTTTTACCTTGTTTGAAAAAAAGAAGGCACCGTCATATCAAGAAAGTACAGAAAATTTTTTTTAAAAAAATGAAGGAAATAAAACTTTATGCCAAGGGATATTTTTAGCATACTTGAAGTATCTTAAGAAGTTTGAAACCTGAGCAACCAATTATAAACCGTTGACGTGACATGTTTTTTCTCTCCTGTGTTCAAGTCTGAAAGCTGCGTCATATGATATGAGATTTATACAGTACGAACAATTTAAGTTTTCTTTAGATTCATCTATTTACTTGAAATGTGAATGAGACAAATTGATGTGAGTCAAATGTCAAACTAAAAAGTAAAAGAAATAGACAAAACTTTGGTGTTTCCTAAATGAAAACAAGGAGAAGAACGAAGAGGGGCCAAAAGTCTTCAATCGATAACTCTTTATCAGTTAATATTTTGTAATACATTACTGAAGCAAAGATTTTTATCTCAACAATCTACAACTACATATTATGATTTTTATGTCGTATGGTACATGAATAGGGGCCACAAGGGGCCAGAATGCTAAATCTTTGACGCTTTATATCTCGAAAGGGAGAAATATTTTGATATATAATATTGAACAAAAGATGTTCAAAATAATGTTCTGAACAATATGCAACCTTTCATTTTTCGCTAAACGTCCCCATTAGGAAGTTGAAGGGTTGGCCCCTAAATATTTCTTTTGCAAATACATGTAACTCAAAAACAAAAAAGAATTTCTGAATATTTGTTGAACAAAAAGTGTTCAAAATCCTAAGATCTTTAAGATGAAATCAAGAAAAAGGGGGTGGGCACTCAAATCAGGGGCCAAGAGGGGCCAAGAGTCTTCAATCGATAACTCTTTATCAGTTAATATTTTGTAATACATTACTGAAGCAAAGATGTTTATCTCAACAACCTACAACTACATATTATGATTTTTATGTCGTATGGTACACTGTACATTATTAGGGGCCACAAGGGACCAGAATGCTTAATCTTTGACGCTTTATATCTCGAAAATGAGAAATATTTTGATAAGTAGTATTGATCAAAAGATGTTCAAAATAATGTTCTTAACAATATGCAATCTTTCATTTTTCGCTAAACGTCCCCATTATGGAGTTGAAGGGTTGGCCCCTAAACATCTTTTTTGCAAATAACTCGAAAACAAAAAAGAATTTCTGAATAGTTGTTGAACAAAAAGTGTTCAAAAATCATAAGATCTTTAACTCTATAATGATCACTATTTTGTGATACATTACAGAAGCAAAGATATTCATCTTAACGATTTGCAACAATATATTAGAAAATTTTGCTCACATGTTACGTAATAAGGGGTCGCAAGGGGCCAAAATTCTATATCCTAGATGCTTTACATCTCGAGAAGGGGGAGTAATTTAATAAGCCATATTGCACAAAAGATGTTCAGAATATCATGATATAAATCAGAAACTTTAAATTTAATGAAGGTAAACTTAATGTCATTCTCCTTTATCGAATATCTCAGTCAAAATCACATTTCATCTTATCGAGAAATTCAACGGAAAACCTATTCGTTGCTCTCAACGAGATCGTATCTAGTTGTTTTTATTTTCTCAGTTGTTTAAGGAAGCTCTTAACACTGCACACTAAAGACTTCTAAATTTCATGGCAGTTTTATGCCAACTTAGAGTGATTTGCCCTTAGATGTTAGATAGATTACACTAAAATCTACAGTGAAAGAAACCATGTGTACTAGATAAAAGTGTTCTTAACATTACATGTTTGTCAGATTAAGATAAAGTAATTGAATAAATCTTTTGCATATATCTTCCCAATGTAAGTAAACAAGCATAATTTCTGTTCACTGAGTTGACATATGGTACCTTAACTGTCTTTGAACATTTTTTCAGGGAAATATGATAGGAACTTGATAAACTTGGTCTGTAAACTTTTATATGACATAATTTTCTTCAAGCCAGAAAATATTTTATATTAGTGTTTATAGCTTCCTTAAAACTTGAAAATTTATGAACACAGGATGTGTATGAAATATTGAAGTTTTATAAACACTGATTGTCTTTGAACTCTTGCAGAGATGATTTTTTTTAATGATAAAAAGTCTTATTTTATTTTGTTGCCATGACAACAATGGTTTCAATTCTATACACTAAAAAGGTTCAATTTCATAAATTTTTAGAAAAAAAGTGTATAATTAAGTCATTACTTTTCCTTGGTTTTAAATTTGGAAGTTCAGATTAAATATCATAGAAAAAGTGCATTTTCCCTGTTTCAAAGTGTCTTTTTATGTAATAACTCTATAAAGGGTCAATGAACAGATGTAGTCATATCTTTAAAACCCCTTCAGATATGACTCTGGTTTTTTGAAAAAAAAATTATTTACATAACGAGGATTTAAAAAATGACAAAAACTCAAAATCTGATTTTAGCTCATCTGGCCCCATTTTCCCAGTCGTAGTCACATATTAGAAAGTTGCACTTCATCTGAAGCATATAAGATAAATATTATATAGTTTATGCATAAAATGAGACTTAAAAAGTTATGAAACTTTTTAAAATCAAATTTATTTCGTTGAAGTAATATTAGATTATTTTTTTCTTATCCAAAAAGGTAGTTGTTGAGCAACAAGATCTTATTTCAGAGAATGTTGTTCACTTACTCATACTTTCCATGTTCGGCAGGAATTCGTAAGGACCTCAGATATAACTAGCTTGAAGAAAAACACTGCAAATATCTTTATTTTGATCTTCTACTATTCTTATATACTTTACTTATAGTGTATGTATCTTAACTACCGTATTGAAATGAGGACATGTTCTGTTTATATATATAGTCTATTACGTGACAAAAACCATACTGCTGACCCCGGATGAGTAATCAACAACGCTCTGCATTCTGATCTGCATGTAATTTACATGGACACATCAATTGTAAGGATTGTTATCAATGTTTTTTTTATGTTTATCTACGTATTGTTAAGTGAATCAACTTTTATTTTATCTACTTATTGTTAAGTATGTGAAATGTTTTAATTATCTAATTGTGTAAATATCCCTACATCAATTGAATGAACATTTCAAAATTGAATACAGTGCAAATTACGTAAAACATTGTACATTTATTGACTGAGTTCGTTTTGTCGGACCTAAGAACCAAACTGTTTGCCAGAGGCCGTACGGCCGAAGACAGACAGTTTGGTTCGAGGGTCGACTAAACGCATTTTTTCCCGAGAACCCAGTCAATAAATCTTTTGTTATACCTTTCAATTTATATAATTTTTTTTGACATACATGTATTTTTACTGTTTTTCGTGATGTAATAACAGGTCCGTCATTGTTGAACACCAACCAATGAAAATGAGATTAAACTCCGGCCACTCTATGACGTAAGTGATCCAACATCTCACCGACCGGTCCAACATCTCACTCAGCGGTCCAACGTCGATTTTTTATGCCCGCTCAGCAAAACATTATAGAATGTTAGACTTTTTTCGTAAAGATTTGTATAGGAACAAATTTTTAAGGTATGACAATGGATAGTTTATCTTGATAAAGCGTTTAAAATGATCCCAATCTCCAAAATTATGATGACAAAGTTCTGTCATTAATTATTTAGGTAATTATGTAGACTTATCAGATATATTTGTTTCCTTTTTTCATATATTTCCGTCACGTAACCACTATTGACTTTTTGAATAGTTATCAGTTATTCACAAATTTAAAAATCAACATGGAAAGGTGATCATAACAAGTTTGTGTCATCCAGCTGACTTTTTTTTCTGTCAAGGAGAAATGACTCACATTTCAGTTAATGACATGGATAATTTGATTAATATTGAGAAACATTGTGAGTATCTAATTATCTAACAAGATCAAAATCTGGGAAGTTCTCTTAAATATCTAAAAATTCAACATAACTATCTGAAAAGTCAATATAATCATTTCACAAATTTAACCAAAGACCTAAAGCATGCTTTAGTTCCATGATGTGACAGTGATGTACCATAAGAAATATCTACTGACGTATTGAGTTTACTGAAACATGAATTTTTTGTATTTTTGCAAATTTATTAATTTATTTATTTATTCATTTTTTTGTAAAAAAAAAAACTGAAAAGGAGCTATAAATGATAGATACAAAATTTATATTTGAAATGTAAATCTTTTTTATTTACAAAGAGTAGGTGTATATGCGGCGTAGATTTAAGTACTTTACTTTGTACTTGAAAAGCGTATAGGGTAATTCAAACTAATTTTATCGGGCCTGGAAATTCATATTAATGAGTTTCACTAGTATCTCCCCGTCAAAGTTAATGGAAAACAATATTTTCTCACTTTGCATTAGTTTTAATTTAGCTAATTAAAAATCATACAAAAATATAATCTCGTTTATAAATAAAGTATTTATCCATCGATCATTAAATAAGTACACATACGATTGAGAATACATAACTTATATTTTTATATATTACACAAATCAACATCAAATCTATCCAAAGGTTTTGTCAGTTTACAACCATGTAAAAACAAACAGCACTAGCTAAGGATCCTTTTCTCTCTCTCTCTCTCTCTCTCTCTCTTTTAATTTAAAATTTTCCATATAATCAATTATGGGAAGGATGGCACATACTACAATATATCTGTATACCAAACATAACAGAAACTAGAGCCGAGCTCGTTGCAAAGCAACGAGTAGGTCTTCCGTCGGAGCTGCGGACAGGGAGAAATGACCTTGGGTCAAGGTCATTCCACGTTCTAATGTTAAAGCAATCTTTTAAGGGTAGATGTCATCTTATTTATGTTTTACTATTAAAAAAGATAGTAAAGGAATGTTTGCGACCTTGACCTTGTTAAAATGACCTTACGTCACACCATGACACACGCTGGTGATAAGCAAAGCCATTTGTGTGCTACCGTATTGACGAATTCTTAAGCTATACTTTTTTCGATAGGCCTTGTCACAGCTAATACGTGTAAACATGTGTAAATCTAGGTATGAAAGCGTTATCCTTTCTTTATCAAAAGTCATGGTCAATTTTAAGCAATGTTTAAATCCGGTTAAACTTCAAGGTCAAAGTTCATTATATGCTAGTATTTGAAATGATTTTATCACAGGTTACATACATTTGATTTTTGTGTAATACGAAAACCCTATCTCTTCTCATTCAAAAGTTATGATCAAGATTAAAATTGTGAAAAGTAAGTCAAGGCTCAAGGTCACGTTGTCAAAATCAGCGTATCGGTATTTAAAAAAATGTTGTTACAGGTAATACACAGTGGTAAAATAAAAGCCCTAATCGATCTCTTTTCTCTCAAAAGGTATGACTATGGTTAATGTTTTTGAAAAGTGGGTCAAACTTCAAGGTCAAAGGGTCAAAACATAATGAATTTTCAAAGGCGTTGACACAGGTATTACATGTACATGTTTATAAAATGAAAGCTTTCAATAGTTATGGTCAATTTAAAGCAATGTTATTTTTTAAGTAGGTCAAGATCAAGGTCACGGAATTAAAAATCACAGTATATTTGAAAATCACATGTCACAAATAATGCACATGTGAAATATGAAAGTCCTATTTCAACTCATTCAATAGTTATTATCAAGTTTAAAGTTCTCGTGACAGATGGACACTGTCAGACTGGTTGACAAATAAGGTTTAATGTGCCCTAGTAAAAATAAATACACGTTATTTGAACATGATAAATTGAGAAATACGAAGAATAAAAAACTAGAAAATATTAGAAAAAAATTGCACTGAAGCTATATTCAATATCCGTGTTTTTCAACTGCTTGAATCTAAAAATATTAGTTACCGTGTGTCTCTAACACATTCCTTAAACTTTTCTACAGTTAAACATTCCTTACAACCGTTTTTAATAGTCCTTCTGAGCCTGAACTTGAGATAATATGGATGGCACTGTAGCTCTCTGGTGATCCATCTCAATTTTTTTTAGAACAGCTAGCGAGCTACAGATCTGCAGCATGACAATTGTCATAAAGTTAATTTTACAAATTCATTTGAAATGTAACAGAATTGAATTTTATGAAAAGAATTATTTCTAATGCTTATTTTTAACATATGCTAAAATTATTTACCTATCAAGTTAAGTTAAGACAGTAAAAAGGAATTTGATACTCAGTATTTATCTAAGGAATTAATGTCAATCCTCAACCTCAGAGCGTTCGACTTGTATGATAATTGCGTATGTGTGATGAAACTGCCGTGAACTATCCCGGACGTGAACATTAGATGTACTGGACATTCCGTCATCAAGAAAATATAGTTTTACTCTGGACTATTTCGAGTTACCAAAACGTTTGTATGTATGTCCATGTGTGAGCGTTTCAACCTGTCTTTGTTTTATGTGACTTGACTTGATTTATTTTTCAAAATACAAACTTTAACGTTTTATTGCTTGACTTTCGTTTTATAAATCACTTGTGTTACTGTCACCAATTATATTCTATTAACTTTGTTTAATTGTCGGAAATGCAATGCAAAATTCAGGAAATCAAATGCAGCAAAAACTGGTACCCCCCCCCCCCCAAAAAAAAAACTAGTACATGTAGTACATGTACACACTTCGATGCTCGATTGTACACTCTAGAAATTAAAAAAATTATGAATAAAAAAGTTTAGTGAGGCATACTCATCTCTGCCGACCTTTTCTTAAATTTATTTGACAACCTGCGAATTAAAAACAATATCGCATATGATTTTTGGTTAATATTAAAATAGGTTATGGAGTAATCATGGATTTCAACACCAGCCCTGACCTGCCATTCTCGACTCTGAAGGAAAGCATTGTATCATTTCAGGGGGTTACGTATCGCAATGAGAGGGAATTTAATGATTTAATCTCTTTTAGTCCAATAAACACGAAAGAAAGGCTTGGAATATTTGTATGAAATTACAGGAAGAAATTTTGCATTTGTTACAAGAATTTCTAATTATTCTTTTTTTTTCTCGTATTCTTAAATCTCATGTTGGGTGCTCTTCTGTGTAAAACAGCATGTAGTTTAGTTAATATCATGTACATGCACATAAAATCGTGTCATTGTGATATTCTAGCTTTTTATTTGAGGAAATAAAAGAAATTTATGAGCATATCATTCGGAAAAATACAATGATAAGTTATGTAGCAAATTATGCAAAACTCAAACTCAAAGTTACTTAATTTTATTTTCGATTTTCATGAGAATTGAAAACGTTACTTCCACTTACAATTTACTGTGTGCATTTGTCATGTTTATTTGTAATTGCTAATTTAAACAACATCGCAATTTTTTCTGAAATAAATTAAGCAACAATTAGAATAACTTGATATAGGCCCGTATACATATAACGATTGCAATTACTTCAAAGTTGAGAGGGAGACGACGGCGCCTAAAAAATGTGTACCTTTCCAATAATATAGAATCATCCCAGGCGCGGATCCAGGATTTGGAGTTAGGGGGGGGCGCCAAAATTAGGCAAGGGGTCTGGGGGCCACCTTGAGGCCCCCAGTGGGTCCAGGGCAAAGCCCTCTTGGGGGCTCAGGGGGCGAAGCCCCCGGAAGCTCCTGAATTCTAGAGATTTTGAAGGGTGAAAATGAGGTCTACCAAGTAGACATATTTGATTTACGCTAACTTTGACAATTTTAGGGGGGCGCGCGCCGGGTGCGCCCCCCCTTAAATCCGCCACTGCATCCGTTCAAATTAAAGAAAATTAAGTTGCAGTAGTGATATCCCTGATTCTTTAAATAACGAAACTATAATGGACTTCACAAAGGTAGAATTCAAACATTAATTTATGTACATCACTATCAAAATTGGCAGAGTTATCGATAGGTCATCCTGCGTCACCTTTCAGTGTAACCGATGGACTCGTCCAGAGAAATCATCTGTACCTGAGCAAAATCGCAGCGCCTCTTATTCATTCGTCAAAGAATAGAATCAGACATTTTATCTTTAAATACTCGTACATGTTCAAGAAATCCTTTATATTTGTGTCTAGAAATATTCTTATGATTTACGCAATTAACAAATTCTTGATTTTAAACT
Organism: Saccostrea cuccullata; assembly: GCF_032062105.1. Lineage (NCBI taxonomy): Eukaryota > Metazoa > Mollusca > Bivalvia > Ostreida > Ostreidae > Saccostrea > Saccostrea cuccullata. Next base: position 28,887 of record NW_026941282.1, read on the forward strand.
GAGTAAATCGATGACTAGCATCGTTTTAGATAACTCTGGGACTCGCGTAAAAATCAAAGAGCGGTAATGTTGACCTCCGGAATATATATAGGTCAATGCATGCGCGATCGATAAACAGGTTGCTCTATTGTAAACAAAGCAGTCAAGGTCCGACGAAAATTCACGATGCATGAATAAAATGACAGTGAATTATTTTAAGCTTGATTTTTTTTTTATAAATAATGCAACATTGAGTATCAATCGAATGAGAGATGATAAGTATTTTTCCTATCTCCCGTCTTGTAATTCAAACTAAATACAAGGAGAAAGTTGTCTCTGAATAATCTGTATGACATCCAGCTAGAGAATACGTACGTTAAAAACTTTATTTCAACAAAGTTGAACATTCAGTTTAGTTAAGTATATTATTCTTATCCAGTTTATTTCAGTTATACGTGTTATACGCGTACGCATAAAGAATTCTTCACTTGCCGTATTATTGTACGTTACCTGTACATAAAGTTTGCTGCTCATTCAATAACACAAGATTCGACAAAATAACGTTTTCATGAGATCAATAAGATGTTAAAGACCCATTTCAAATCGATAACCATATCGAAAATATTTACCGTTTTTGAGTTATAATGCAAAAACTTTCATGCTCCCTTGACCCCTAATTTGAGGGGCCAGCCCCTTTTTAATGATGTCAGGATATTATTTAATCTCGGAATAATTATTTATCTCGGAATTCAAGTAAATCATAATTTCAGGTGTAGTGGCCTATATGTTACCTTAAGTTTTTCTCAGATGAATATCAGTTTCCACTGTAGTAGATGTTGACTAAGTGGGTAAGTGTGTATATGGGTACCGTGGGAAAATATCTAACTGAAATATGTTTACTAAGTGGGTAAGTGTATATATGGGTACCAAATAAATTTAATGAAATATTGCAAAGTTGTTGTTTTTTAATATTTTTTTTCATGTTTCTGTTCTCTTTTAATTTCAAATTTTCATTTTTTTTTTTTTAATTATTTTTTCTGCAATAGTTTGGTATTGTGTAGTGAATCTGATGTTATGCTTTAGGGGTTAGTCAGTTTCCCATGCACAGCATGGACTAACCCATTTGCGCATGCGTTACTCTCGGGGGTTAGTCAGATTTCCATGCATCGCATAGACTAACCCATCTGCGCATGCCTCAATATTTACTCGCTAATCTTTGCATTTTCCTTCGTATAAGCGGCAATATTAAGTAATCCTTCAAAACGATCCGTCTTTTAATTAAGCTACAATCCCACCGTAATCGCTTAAGTTACTCCCGAGTCCGAAATATCTGTTGAACATAGTCAACAACGCTGTCGAGCTGTCCATGAATGAAGACTTAGAAATACTATCGCAGCAAAGAACAATACATACCGATTCGTATTCTCGATGCACACTGCAAACATTTACCATTATTTTTGACAATCGTGACATTTAAATCCAAAGAAATGATCAGAAATAACGCGGCGATGTAAACACTACCAACTTCCAGCAACTTCCTAATGCAGACTACCACTGCTCCACGTCACGCTGTGAAAAATGACGTCACGGGTACATTGTTTTCCCGAACTTTTCCAATCGGCAATCCTCGGCTCCATGTGCGAGTTACGAGTCATCCGAGGAAGTCCGAGTGGAGAGCAAAATGGCGATTGAGCATTCTGCGTAATATAAGGTTTCCTGTCTTTGTTGTTCATCAGACGTACTCTAATTTTTTTGTAAAATGTTCTCTTTAACCAGGCAATTAAATATTACAAGGGGAAAGCGAAACTGGAAAGTCTTCAGTACAAAAATCGGTCTTTAAAATTACAAGATCTATGATCCGCCCACTTGTTTCACCTCTAGTTAAGAGGTGCATATTTAGTGTGCAAATCTTGAGATTGTAAGCTTTGGTGACGTCACGCTCTAAATTGCAGTGACAGGGAAAATGATAGGCATACATCAAAAAAATGCACAGGCATATAACATCGTTTTTGAGAGGATAGAATTTTAACTAACATGAAACTTGATAAAAATAAATAAATAAATAACATTAAAACGAAAAAAAAAAAGAATTGCCCAAATTTGAAAATCGGGGGGGGGGGGGGGGGGTGTCAGGTTTTTTCACATTCTTCTGTTCGATCATACGTTCGATCATACACATTTTGACTATTAAAAAAGAAAACAAAAAGGTTGTCAGGGTTTGTGTGTGTTGAAGGGGGGGGGGGGGGTTCGATAGATATTTTTTCTATAGTAAAAAAATATGGTTATATATCAGTTGGAAAAAAAAGGAAAGGAGGCATTCCCCCACAAACCCCTCGATCAGGCCTGATGCAGTGTATATTTAAATGATTTTTAAAAAGTAATATCAAATCATAAAAAGGCAAAAACAGTTAAAACGTACGTTATACACATACATATAGTTAAATAACCTAATATTCAATAGAATATCGATACAGGGTGGAGTATACTTTTTGAAAGTGAGACTTTGATCAATCTGGGAAAAAGCACTTGTATACATTACCAGAAAGTTTTTGAAAAAGAAAGGAAAATGAATCTCCGAACCTGAAAATCCTATTTTGTAAAGGGATGGGGTTTTATTTTATTTTTACAACCGAATTTCTTTATATATTACAACATTATAGCCTTTCACCTTACATTTTCTATAGTAAAACCACAACAAAAAATTGGAACTTTCTTATTTCTCTTTCTTTTTTGCAAATCCAAAGGGGGGGTTGCAACCCCCGTAACCCCCCTCTGGATCCGCCACAGGCCTGATTCAGTGTATATTTAAATGATTTAGACTAGTAATATCAAATCATAAAAAGGATACATTTTATTTATAAATAAGCTAATTTTGCAGGTCTGTTGCCTTACCTGCTTTCCTGATTTACATGTATTTTTCTTTAGAAGACTTTTCTTTCCGTAAGTGGATTTGATTCTGAAAGGGGGCTGGCATATTTTTTTTTTAATTACGGTGTGTATAATTATAACGTTTACTTGCATGTCAGAACATCAGAAACTGAGAAAATAATAAAAAAAATCGCAATTCAACTAAATGATTCTTTTCAGTTATTTATAATTGTGTGTCGTTTAATATTTTTATGGGTAATAATTGCTTATAATGCAATATTCAGCAACTTTTCTATATTTAACCTGCTTAATGGATATTGTGTAAATTATATTATACCAGTATTCGATGTGTTGGAACCGCGATACGTGTACATTATAACTGTACCAGAAATTTTATCAGTGTGTAGCACGGAATTTATATCATTTTTGACTGAACTCATTTTATTTATCGGTCGAATGAAATGATATTTTTAAAAATTGAAAAACGGCTCATGAAAACAAACGGGTTACATTTTCGATACCAGTCGGTGCATATTAGATTATAAAATAGGAAAAGGTGCGCCCAGTCCAGATTTAAAATGAAAAAAAAATTGAAAGGGGGATCCAGCCCCCATGTTGGACATGGTACTGATGAATTCTAGTTTCATTCCATCGAAATCTACAAAAAACGGGAAGTCACGGTCTTTGACATAATTTTCCAAGGCTGATATGTCAATTTCGTCCACCGAGCATTTCAATTATTTATGACATCCATTTTGGATACAAATTATACACATTCATGTACCAATTTTTTCGATATATATAAGATTTATTACTTTAATATTTTTTTAAGTGCATGAACATTTTATATAACGCTGGAACATCAGAAAATGATGACATCGCCATATATGTAGCTATAATTTTACTAACAAAAAACGTCTAAAATATATTTTAATTATGATATTTTAGTTATTTACAGATGAATTTTCTTATGCCACGTGTCAAAGATATCGTACGCGACGTCATGGTATTCCAACTCGGGTATACTATGACAGTGTTGTTGTGTTTGTAAATGATTCTATGTATAGCTGTAGTGTGCATGCTTTATATACTTGTACTGTAACTCTGTCACTGTATCTTATGCTATGCCTAATCCTGCATACTCTGATATGAGCGTTGGTAGCAAAATAATTAAGCATAGCTGCTTCCGACTCTCTCTCTCTCTCTCTCTCTCTCTCTCTCTCTCATATAATCTCCTTCATATTAATTCATATTAATATTGCACTGTGATTGTCTTTATATGTAGTGTATGCACCCTCTGATCCTTAAACACCCTCTGTAGTATGCTAGCTAGCTTTGTAACATAACTGCATGGTGTGCGCTTTTGTGCTTATGCGTATGGGTCACTAACCAGTCAATCGAAGCACTATGGATACTGGGGGTTCTAGCTAGTGCTACAAAATGTATAGACAAAAAACATATATTGACGCAATCGTCAAAAATCGGCCGCAAACCCACTGGTCCTTTCAAAGAAGCAATTAGAAACTAGAATGCTTGATCTGTTATTAAAATATCTCACATTTATCCTGTGACATTGAAAATTTGCATGTGCCATTACAGTGTTTTCTTCAATACATAATACATGTACATTACTACATGTATAAACAAACTACTCATAGTCCTCTACGTCTCCGTGCATAGTTTGGTACAATCCACTCTGTCGGAAGTTTGATGTTTTTAAAGTAGTTTTTACGTTTAAAGATTAAAACTAAAGTTTAAAATTTTCTTAACCATAGAGATATATAGCTTTACTTTAATAAAAACGCAAAAAATATGTAGGGTTCTTTGTTCGCTCTCAGAGGATGTTAACCCCCCCCCCCCAACTCCCTTTAGATCCACCACTACATTTCTCCTCTTTTGTGCGAGATGTAAAAGGCTTGGCATACTGTAAAACGCACTTTATCCTTGTCTGTTGGAGCAAAATCTCGTAATATTCTGTCTGATAATAATTGGTGATTTAATCATTTGGAAATTTTCATTTGGAAATGTATATATACATACACGACATTTTCAATTATATTCAACAAATCCTGTTTAAATAGAGAAAGTGAAATTGTTTACTAGTATACTTGTAAACTGTATAACGCGGTCTTTGCTTTAGACTATGCCTAACATGTGTGCTGTGTGGCAACTAGCTGCAGAACTGTAGCTCTCCGAATGACAGACAGGAGAGCTACAGTGCCACCCATTGAAAAAACTGTATATTTATTGCGTACAAAAAAGTGCGCTCAGTTCTGGGGTACCTGTAAAGTGCGAAATGAAATAGAAACGAAACGAAACGAAATGAAACGAAACGAAATCTACCGAAACAAAACGAAACCTACCGAAACGAAACGAAACTAAACCTACTGAAACGAAACGAAACAAAACTTTCAGAATGTTTTTCAAATCATGGTATATATATGTACATATAGTTATAGATCATGTGTAACTGCATATGGTTAATTTTTACTTCATATGAAATTTATAAAGTTCAAACACCACATACAATTGTTTCGCTTTAATTAAATTCATTCATAGGTGTTGGGAGGAAATTGAAAGAAGGGGAGGGGGGCCTGACCAAACCAAAAAGGTAAACCCAAATTTTCAATGCCTGTATAATATATATCTTTGCCAAAAAAAAAATGTGGGGGGGGGGGGGCTCACCCTCCCCCGCATCCGACGTTTATGTCATATTTTTTAAATATAACACCAAATAATTTACCTTCTTAAAAATGACATCGTTCGCTTCGAGAGATTTTTTTTCGTGTCAGTTAAATTGTTTCGGAATTGAATACTAAATACTCGGAAATCTCTGGTTTATCCTATGTTTTAAGATATTCGCAATACAACAGTACTGTGACTTTATTCCGACCCGTACATAAACGAGCCTTTACATGTAACACGCCAATTTTGATAGATATGTTGTATTTAGATAAACGAGGGCTGAAATAAGAGTAAGACATAAAAAATAGAAATTACTGCACATATTGAAATTATACATGCAGTACGCTGTTGCATATTTGCAGCTGGCAAACGTGTAAATAAATCATTAGAACGAGAAGGGAGCATAATTTATCGGTAATTAAATTTTATATTAACAAGACTACTGCATGAACTAAATAAATTTTATTTGAAGTAAAATAAAAAGTCCACATGCAGTTAGTTACACATATATAATTATATACTAGTACATACCTTGATTTTAAAAAAAAAATCATTTTGATAGTTTTGTTCGGCAGGTTTCGTTTTGATTTCGTTTCGTTTCGGTAAATTTCGTTTCGTTTCGGTAGATTTCGTTTCGTTTCAGTTCGTTTCGTTTCTATTTCGTTTCGCACTTTACAGGTACCCCTCAGTTCTGTATTAATTCTTCCAAATTCTTATCTCAATTGCAAAAAAGCTAGATTTCAAAAAAGTCCTTACACCTCTATCACGTACTCTCGTAGTTTACATCTGTACGAAGCGTGTTGAGCCGAATTATCTTGCAAACCAAAATTGCAGTATGAATAGGTGAAATTTTCGATGATTTCAATTTCAGGGCCAATTATAAGGAATGTTTTGTTGTGGAACCAGTGAAAGAATATGTAAGGAACACATGGTTAGTAATATTTTGAGATGACAGTTTTTAAAACATGGAGAAATAAATCGAGAAACAGTGCACTTTTTTGTGCGCAATGAATATACATTCAATGGATGGCACTGTAGCTCTCCGGTCTGTCAAAAAAAAAAAATTTCGGAGAGCTACAGTTCTGCAGCTATGTGGCAACGCACTTTGAAAATTGATGTGGAATTATTATAAATTCCCGAATTCTGATACTTTACAATTCTGTTGTGTTGGGAAAGAACATGAGGAAGATGCATATACTTTCAACATTATGAAAAATATAAAGCAAATCGAACGCCTTTTTGTGCACAGGCACCTGAAGTATGGATCGATAATAACCCCTCCTTTTTTTAATGAAAAAAATGTAAGAGTGTATAAAACCTCGAAAATATATAATTCCCCCGTCAAGCACATCTATATGTCGTTATATGCAAGCAGATTGTACTTTTTCTCACGTTTAAAGAATGGCCCTATTCGGTATAATAAAAATACACAAGGTAAGAAACAAAAGTTGTAAACAAACGGGGGTTCCCCACTTCGAGACAGATTTCTAAGGTAATAACAGTGTTACCTACAGATTTCTAAGGTAATAACTCTCATAATTTTTTGTTCTCATTGCATTAAAAGAAATACGATAATAGTTCCATTGAATTTGAAATTAAAAAGAAGTGTTTAGATGGCCAATACCCGTTTTATTGTCTTGCATGGATTTTTAAAAAGTTTGACACTTCTATGGACACTTAACTCTCTTTACCATCCTGTGTTCTTTTACATACAAATAAAAGACTTTTTGATACAACACGATGTTTTACGGTGAGCACCTTTGAGGAATGTTTACCTGGGTAGAACTCACGTGACTATAAGTATTTTAAATAATTTATTATACAGGTAAATAGCTCTCTCTATTAAAAAAAAACATTGTAATGTAGAAATCCTACCTTAAGTTTTATAATTTATTCCACACTAGGGCTTTGAAATGAATTACCATTCTCGAAAATCAAAAATGTTGGTGACACACTATCATCAAATATTTCAGAACTTTGACTAAATGGTGAAACAGAACTCACGTGACTATGAAATTTATTAAAGAAATTCAAAAAACATTAGTATTTTTTGTACATTTTTAATATTCTAAGTACCAGCCTAATTGTGGAAATTTCTACCTTCAATAAATGTATTATGCGTCTTTTATCATTTACGTTAGGTTTATGGTATACTAAAGCTTTGAAATGAATTACCAGAAAATCAAAAATGTTGGCTGACCCCTGTCACATTCTCTGGTTTTGTTCTTTGTATATTGTGAATTTCATACATGTTGCCAGTTTAAACATCAATTTATGATTTGGGATGACAAATTTTGCTTAACATTGTTTATTTTTTCACATTTTACCGGGGCCCATAAGTGCACTCGTTCCGCACATCTACTACATACCTAGTGACCCTAAAAAGGTTTCACCTAAGATGATGGCCTCGCGGACAAAAAAAGTAGAAGAAAATTCAGAAAAAGAGTTGATCCTTAAAATTCGGAGGCCCCATGCTGCATGCAGTAGTTGCTGGCACGAAAAAGATCCCTCGCTGTTCAATGACCTATTACCTACAGATCTTAGCTCTACGAAATATATAGATAGACCGGAGAGCTACAGACCATTGAAAAAAAAAACCCGTATACATGATTGCGCACAAAAAAGTGGTAGTTTATCGATTTATTTCTCCATGTTTTTAAACTATAATATCAAAATATTACTAACCATGTATCTTTCACTGTTTTCACAACAAAAACATGCCTTATTGCAGCCTGGAGGACCGGGCCTCTACATATTCGTTTTATTGGTATATTGGGCAGTGGGAGTAGTTCATATAAAGGTTTTCTGAACATTAAAAAGAATATTAATCAGAATTTTCTTTCCCTTTATAAATTACGAGATACACAGTATATTTACTTCCATAAATGAATCTGTAAAAATATGTAAGTATTTCAGATTTAATATATAAAGTTGCTTATCATTTACTATCGAAAAAATGACTGGTCCCCCCCTTTTTTTAGAACATCGAATTTTACCTTTCGCATAAAAAGTTTTCGTTTCTTTTCTTCAAGTGAAATGCATTCTTGAAAAGCTGATGTTGTCGATGTATATTTTATGCAGCCAACATTTTTTTTTTTTTGACAATTGATGGTTACATGAAAGTTTTCGTTATATGTAGCCCTCCTGGCCCTGAAATCAAGATCATCGAAAATTTCGTTTGTTTATACTTTCATTTTGGTTTGTATAATTCGGCCCAAACGTGTAGATGTCAAGTACGAAAGTACTTAATAATTGGTAGAAGAGTAAGGAATATTTTGAAATTTATCATAAGAATTTTTTGATAATATATACCCAGACTTTTCAGTTTGTTTGTACTTTGGTGTATGGGTAAAATTTGGTACTTAAGGAATCACACCTTTTACCCAGCTTTTTCGTTTCAAGTTTTGTTTTTTTTTGGTTTGTCTATTTTTGTTTTCTCCGGAGTGCTACATCTTTATATTCTAGGTGTATTCGCTGTAAAATTGCAAATATCAAGACGATATCGCACGTTTCTTTTTCTTTTTGTCTAAGGAATATTTTTTTTTAGTTATTCTGGTGTCAAATACTGCGCTTACTAAAGATATTTCAAAATTTGCAGCTCTCTGTCGGCAAGAAAAGTGATTTTCTTTACAAAATATTAATTCATATTTTCATTTTAATAAGATCGTAAAATTTGGTACTTAATTAAAGAAGTTGTTTACCCAATAGAGTTTTGGTTTCAAGTTTTGTTTTTTTTTGGTTTGTCTATTTTTGTTTCCCGGCCTCCCCCTTTTCAAAAACAGTGCTACATCTTTAAATTCTAGGTGTATTCGCCGATATACCCCTGGCCTTTGCAATTCATTAATTCAATATTTTCATTTTACACTAGCTTCGTCCCCAGAATCACGCGACAGCGCGTGAGCAGTTAATATCGTAAAATAAAATTCAGTTCAGTTGAAGGTCCGAAAAAAAACTCAATGCATATACTAATAATTATTAAAATATTTTGACATTATTTATCAATAAAAATTGATTTCAATCATTCTACAAAAAACTTGAATAGAGTTATATTTTTCATCTCGGAGCTCCTCGGGTGGCTCGTCGAGGATTTGGCTGTTCTTTTCTTTTGTTTCTGCTTAAAAGCAATTCTTCTTGGTTTATTAATAATGAATCCGTTACTTTGTTCTCACTATTTACAACATCCCATGTTTCATCTATTCTTAAAGCGATTTTCGCCGTATCAAAAAGGTTATTTCAAAGAATTTTTATGGCCATTTTAGGATTTTTTTTTTTTGGCTCAACTCTTCAATGTACTTTTTAAGCAAGAATTTTTATAGAAACTTTCTCATATATCAAATCTAAATCAAATTACAAATTTCAATTTTCAATAATTTTTTAAAACGCCGAATTCCAAAGAAATAAAGTTTATTTTACTTTTATTATGCAGACTATCAAAATGGCCGTAGGAACCGGGGGGTGGGGTAGGGGTCCCTATAATTTTGCCGCTATTTAAAACACTGTAGAAAACATAGCTTATATGAATGTTTGTGTTTTCCTATAATGTTTAATACATGTATTTTTTCATTTCATTTTATATTAAAAATCCAGATATAAACCCGGTCTACTTGATCCACGGATCAACGACTGAGCTGTACTTATCTGAGCCATAGATACGCAACCGACCATTAGTGTTATGGTTCGAACACATGTACTTGTGGACAGGACCCCCCCCCCCCCCCGATATTCAACCCCGGGGCTTTTTGGACATTTTTTTTTCAAAAATTATATTTATTACACTTATTCATCATGTGTATAATATAAAAAAAATCCTCGAAACCCCTAAACATTATAAGGGTATTTATTTGTGGAGCGATTGTTTTGGGGTTTTGCGGATTTTTTCATATTTTCACGATTAATAAAAGTAATAAATATAATTTTTGAATAATATGTCCAATAAGCCCCGGGCTGAATATCGGAAGGAGGGGGGATGGTCCTGTCCATAAGTACCTGTGGGTTCGAATCCACCTATTGACACACTTTAATATTTTCAATCTTTTACCCCGTATAAACAGTCAGTTAATTTGCTTATTAAGCAGTTTTTGCATTCTATTTCTATTTCTATTTTATAAACGTCATTGAAATGCAGACAATAATTCTCTTAAATTAAACACAGTCAAGTGGAACCATATACCTCACTGTGAGCACACTTTGTTTGAGGACACGTATCATTAACTTAGTGTTAAGCGTACTGGATACAGGTGTCAAGGGCAAAAAAAAAAAAAAATTATGCCAAGTGCCCCCCACCCCCTCCCCCCTTCCGGACGCCCATGATTTAAAACAGGGTAAATAACTCTGTATTCAGTATTACGTTTTTGGCGTAGCACTAGCTAGAACCCCCAGTTTTTCTGTGCTGAAAGTGACTGGTTAATGACCCATGCAGTGATGCACAAAACCGTTCACCATGCAGTTGTATTACAAGCTAGCTAGCACACAGCAGAGGGTGATTAAGGATCAAAAGGTGCATATGCTACTATAGCAAGCAAGCGTGCAATGTGTTAGGATAAAAAGATATGTGACTAAATTAAAGATATGTGACTACATTAAAGATATGTGACTACATTATATAGCAGTGAAACATTCATGCATTAGACACACAGAACACCAGCTACAAACTACAATAAATGATTCTTTCTATATCTACTAGTATTTACATTACATCAAGATGCTGGATACATTACTAAACACACATCGAGGAGAAATTTGAAGATTTGCGCGGATACTGTATGGGGACGACCATGTGATTCTGAAGGGGTGGGGAAACAAATTTTTCCGAGTCATATTACATATAATTCTTTTACAGATTATCGATTTCTAATAAGATTAGGACATATTATTTATTTCCTTCTTCAACGAAAGAGTCTGACAAGCAAAAAATATATATATTAAAAAATAATAAAATAAATGAATAAATGAAAATAACAAAATTAAAGTCGAAAAAAAAACCGTGGGGGAGATACATTGTAGATAATCACGGAAAGATTTTTTTTATTGTCAATCTAGGACAGATTATTTATTTTAGACAGTGCCTCCTTTACTTTTTTCCAGGTACCTTAACCATATCTTTTTACTCTATGTCTATAGAAAATGTCCATGAAACATTACCCCCCCCCCCGGAACACACAAACCCTGACAACCTTTTTGTTTTCTTTTTTAATAGTAAAAATATGGGCATATGTATGAACAGAAGAATGTGAAAAAACCTGACAACCCCCCAACCCCAACCCCCCCCAAGATATTCAAATTTGGGCAATTCTTTTTTTTTTCTTCGTGTTAACGTTATTTATTTATTTATTTTTATCAAGTTTCATGTTAGTTAAAATTCTATCCTCTCAAAAATGATGTTATATGCCTGTGCATTTTTTTGATGTATGCCTATCATTTTCCCTGTCACTGCAATTTAGAGCGTGACGTCACCAAAGCTTACAATCTCAAGATTTGCACACTAAATATGCACCTCTTAACTAGAGGTGAAACAAGTGGGCGGATCATAGATCTTCTAATTTTAAAGACCGATTTTTGTACTGAAGACTTTCCAGTTTCGCTTTCCCCTTGTAATATTTAATTGCCTGGTTAAAGTAGAACATTTTACAAAAAAATTAGAGTACGTCTGATGAACAACAAAGACAGGAAACCTTATATTACGCAGAATGCTCAATCGCCATTTTGCTCTCCACTCGGACTTCCTCGGATGACTCGTAACTCGCACATGGAGCCGAGGATTGCCGATTGGAAAAGTTCGGGAAAACAATGTACCCGTGACGTCATTTTTCACAGCGTGACGTGGAGCAGAGGTAGTCTGCATTAGGAAGTTGCTGGAAGTTGGTAGTGTTTACATCGCCGCGTTATTTCTGATCATTTCTTTGGATTTAAATGTCACGATTGTCAAAAATAATGGTAAATGTTTGCAGTGTGCATCGAGAATACGAATCGGTATGTATTGTTCTTTGCTGCGATAGTATTTCTAAGTCTTCATTCATGGACAGCTCGACAGCGTTGTTGACTATGTTCAACAGATATTTCGGACTCGGGAGTAACTTAAGCGATTACGGTGGGATTGTAGCTTAATTAAAAGACGGATCGTTTTGAAGGATTACTTAATATTGCCGTTTATACGAAGGAAAATGCAAAGATTAGCGAGTAAATATTGAGGCATGCGCAGATGGGTTAGTCTATGCGATGCATGGAAATCTGACTAACCCCCGAGAGTAACGCATGCGCAAATGGGTTAGTCCATGCTGTGCATGGGAAACTGACTAACCCCTAAAGCATAACATCAGATTCACTACACAATACCAAACTATTGCAGAAAAAATAATTAAAAAAAAAAAAATGAAAATTTGAAATTAAAAGAGAACAGAAACATGAAAAAAAATATTTAAAAACAACAACTTTGCAATATTTCATTAAATTTATTTGGTACCCATATACATGTATACACTTACCCACTTAGTCAACATATTTCAGTTAGATATATTTGGTACCCATATACACACTTACCCACTTAGTCAACATCTACTACAGTGGAAACTGATATTTCGAGAAAAACTAAGGTAACATATAGGCACTACACCTGAAATTATGATTTACTTGAATTCCGAGATAAATAATTATTCCGAGATTAAATAATATCCTGTTAGAAAGTCTATTATTTTTTAAGAAATTAAAAATTTGATTTAAAATTATATGAAAGGAGAATTATTTATTCAAGCAGAAAATGCAATCAATTGATGAACTTACATGCATCCACATCGGTAACTGGCAGCGCTGTGCAAATACTCAGCAACAGTAAAAAGAAGATCAGAATTATACCAGTTTTTGGTAACATATCTTTTAACTGTTAATCTCTCAGTGAATTCTTGAGATACCTAGTGAAAGGTATCGAATCAGGGACATAAATAGTATCCTTTACGTGATGCGTCACACATCGATAGTCCAGGATGAATAATAAATATGCATTGTTCATGTTGTTAATTTCATCATATTTTGAAAAACTTCATCCAAATTTTTTTTGCACTCGGCTCTGAAAATTCTTCTCAAATATGAACAATATATTTACAATCCATGTATATACGTATTGAAAATTTAAGGATGATGAAATTAAGAAAAAAGAAAAAACAGGTCAGGAATATCTTATTTATTTTTTCTCTCTGTATGAAAGTACATATGATGCATATTTTGAATTTATTTTCTTTGAAACTGGATGTTAACTTCTTTATAATTTTAAAACATACATATATTTCTTCAGCATTTTTTATGACAGCACAATCAGTTCCTTTTAAAGTTTTTTTAACATTCTGCAGCTGTGTAAGGTCAATAGCTCTTCAATGTTTCTAGGAACAACCATTCAACGCATTGTATCGACGAAATTAAGAATAATTAAGCCCAGTTACAAAATTTCTACTCAATTGTAGTTATACTGTAGCTAATTAAAAATGAAAATGTTAGCAATATACCCTTAATCACCTTAAAATGAGTTTATGTCTCCTCCTTGATTCGATGTGCAAGAACATGCTCAAAGTACAAATATTTGATTAAAGACAAGCTATTGACAAACAAAATAATGAAACAACGATTTCAACATTCACGTTTCAAGTCATCAAACACAATTTTTCATTCAGTAGAATTCTGAATGATGTTTTTCATGATGATTGTTAGGCCATCATTAATTCTCTGAATTGTCTTACGGATTTTTTTTGATGACCCGATCATAACGAGGACAACACGTCGGGTCTGACTGATCGACAGGGGATGCTTACTCATTCATGGTACCTGATCCCAAGATTTTTATTGTTTAAATATCTATTGTTTTGAGTATGATAATTGTCCTTTATCAGCATAATTCATATAGAAATTCCCTGCATGACGAAAGGAAACACCAATGTTGATAATCTTGTTACTCACTATTTACAAGATTTAAGTCACTTGTTAAGTGAACAAGTGAGTCAACTTGTCATCATGACTTGAGATAAGTCATCATGACTTGAGATAAGTCAACATGACTTGAGATAAGCAAAACCATGAAAAATATGGCAGGGTGAAGAGTGCGATAAGAACAGTGCAATAAACACTGGCTCTGTTGTAAAATATTTAAATGCACAAATTCAAAATCGTTTGATTTTTCTTTACAATTAATTCAATTCCTATTAATATAAAAGATTGGATTTTTTACAGTGATTGGTAAACTTGTACTTTATTGAAAACAATCTTAAAAACCGACCGTTAGTTAATATCATTACATTAGTTTAAATAGCATTCTCTAATTGATCTCTTTCTTCCCATAAACAAAACAAAAAAATTAAATCCAGATAATAAGATCCGAAATACAAATTTTTGCAAAGAATGAAACCTGACTTTAAATTAATATATAATGGATTGTCATAAAAAATCTTGACCTGTATATTTTCTTAAACAAGCAATAGCTTTATATAATGTAATTACACAGCGCGACCTCTTTGGTTGAAACACGATGCAGTTTGTAATGATGCCTGATGAAAGGTTTCGGTATATTTAGGAAATCTCACTTTTAGCCATAGGATGTGAAGATAGATATTAAATGTTGGGCTGCAAAAGACGTTTTCAAACAAAAAATTAACAAGATAAGTAGGAGAAATATATCTTTAAATCATACAATGCCAGATTTTTGTACACATATTTTCAACAACAGTGTGTATTTCTCAAAATTAATATTTTTCCAACTTTGCATTTAGAATACACATGCTTTAATACACAAGTAAGAAATAAACAGGAAAAATGCTAAACTAAACTTTTTATTTATTTTAACATATATGTATATTACATCTACCATAATCTAAAGTAACACATTTCTATAAAATACCAGTCATTTTTGGTACAGTAAAAATCTAGGTCTTAAACTCATATGAGAATTTATAGATAATACACTTTTTAGAGAGGTTAGTGTCTGTATACTAAAAAAAATCCAAAAGATATCTGATCTCCATTATTTCCTTTCAGACCAGTCCTGCATTCCTCATAGATATTGGTCGACGCGGTCTTGGGCGGGGCCTTGATCCTACGAAAAGAAATCCACCTCTTCTTTCATCAATTTTGGGTTTTTCTTCAATAGTTTGGGCGACTAAAAGTATTAAAATTGAAAATGTAGAAAAAAATATTTGCATGAATAATTCGAATAATTATTGACAAGGTTTTAAAGTACATCTTCTCTAATAAAGAAGTTTTTATGATAATAGCATTTGTGAAATTTAGACTACTTTGGTTGAATATAAGTTCACTGTAAATCACTTTTTTTTTGCTAAGATTTATATATATATATATTGTCTTATTACGGAAGACAGTGATTTCTTATGATTATACAGAGCTATAACCAGATTTTGTTTAAAAAAAATTTCTCGCTTATAAAGAGTCAATGAATATCTCGCGAAAGTAAGTGTCGCGAAATTATATATTTATAGTATACAAATGCATCTGCCAATAAAACTAACCTTGCAACTGATCTGGTTCAGTGAAAACTGTTCCGGAGCATAGAGCCAGTATAAAGAACACAACTAACATGCCTTTTGGTCCCATGTCTCTCTACTGTGAATTATTTACTATTTGACTGATTAATGGACAGCGTAACACCCTTTTATCATATATGTGACGTGGTATATTCAGGAAGAACAATTAGTTACAATGAAAGCTCTGATAAGTAGGTATGTGCTCGGTACAATTAAAATATTATAAACAACCAATAAAGTTTTTCTCCTGAATCGTAAATACATATATAAAATGAATCATTTTATTTATTGAAACTTAAGAAGGATTATTGTAGAAGTCTATATTTTTTTATTTCCTTCCTGATCCTGAATTTCATCCTGATTGTGTGGTTTTACCATTTTTCGTTTTAATCAATCACCTAAAACATGACAACATAAACTTGTTCATAAACTTTTTCATTTGTAAAAATATGTAAAAATGTCTTTTTATATTCAATCAAATTTTTTCTCAGATATAAGTAGAATCTTAAACTAAAACAGATTTAGTAATAAAATATTTATTTTTTATTGAACATTTTAGTAATATCATTACTTTTAGAAAACCGCGAAACATGACTAATATACTGAGTATGTTAATCAGAGAATAAAACAAATTCTCAAATTTTGTAAAACGGCCCCATTAAGGACTTGGAGGGGTAGCCCCTAAATATTTCCATTAATCGTATCTCCATAACGAAAAAAAAATCTCTGAATAAGTATTGAAGAAAAAGTCTTTGAATTCACAAGACCTTTCATTTGAAATCAAGAAAAAGGGGCTGACTCTTCAAATTAGGGGCTCAAAGGGACCAAAAGTCTTTCATCTCACTCTTTAATGATCAATATTTTGTAATACATTTCTGAAGCAAAATGTTTATCTTGACGATTTGCAACTACATATTATAAAATTTTGATAAGCAATGTTGAACAAAAGATGCTCAGAATGATGTTCCAAACAATATGCATACTTTAAATTTTTGTAAAATGACCCCATTAAGGACTTGTAGGGGTGGCCCTTAAATATTTTCATTCAAGATATCTCTTTAACGAAAAGAAATCTTTGAATAGGTGTTGAACAAAAAGTTTTCAAAATCACGAGACATTTCATTTTAAACTAGGAGACTTATTGTTCACAGAACAATAAGAGGTCTTTCCACCTTTTGAATTTCAATTTCATTTAATATTTATCTATTTAAAATTAAATTTCATAAAAGAGAAACAAGGAATTGCTTAAAAGAAGAAAAAAAATGAAAATGAAATTTTTTTTAAGTGACCTTGACCCTTGACCTAAATCATATCCAAGGTCAAAGGTCAAGGGTCACATTGTAATTAACCCCATGTCTCTATGACTTATAGTTTTAAAGTTATAAGGTTTAATAGTAAGCACAAAAGCATTTAAGGGCAGTAACTCATTCAAGGAGTCACCAGATCCTTTTGCACTTGAACATAAAAGTTTTGCCTAAAGTCCCATAAGACTTTAGAGAAGGTTTCATGTCTTTGCGGTTTACAGTTTTGGAGCAATAGCAATAAAAATGTTTTTCCCACAAGGGGCAATAACTTTTAATAGGGTCAATCTTAAGGGACAAGAATGAAATCTTTGACACAGTTTTAATAGTACATATTAATGATGCATAGACATTAAGCATATGTTGAAAGACAAAAGAGATATAAAAAGAGAAAAATTTCTCAGTTTTGAAATGACCTTGACCTTTGACCTTTACATGAATTTGAAGGTCAAAGGTCAATGAATCTTATGCAGTTGGTCTCGTGTCTCTACACCTTCTCGTTTAAAAAATTTTTAATTATTTGTAAAATTCAAAGATTTTCAGGGGCAATAACTCATTGAAGGAGTCACCGAAGACTTTCGCAATGAATAGATTCCAGAATCCTCTCAATGAGTCGAATACTTTAGTGAAGGTTTCATATTTGTACGGTTTACGGTTTCGAAGGAGTAGCGATAACAAGGTTTTTCGCACAAAGGGCGATAACTTTTAATTGGTTCAATCTTACGGAATACGAATTAAATCTTTGAAATAGTTTTAAGAGAACATATCAATGATGCTAAGACAGTTTGTATATGCTAAGCGAGAAAAAAGATATAAAAAGAGCTTAATTTCTCAATTTTTGAATGACCTTGACCTTTGACCTTTGCAATAATTTCATGACCAAATGTTAATGAATCTTATGCAGTTGGTCCCATGTCTCTATCACTTCTCGTTTTGAAAATTTTTAATTATTTGTAAAATTCAAAAAGTTTCAGGGGCAATAATTCATTGAAGGGGTCACCGAACACTTTCGCAATGAATAGATTCCAGAGTGCTCTCAATTAGTCGAAGACTTTAGTGAAGGTTTCATATTTCTACGGTTTACGGTTTCGAAGGAGTAGCGATAACAAGGTTTTACATAAAAGGGGCAAGAACTCCGTAAGGGGTCATAGGTCATATACGTTGGGTTGTTTTTCGAAATAACTTTTAATATCCAATATCATGAACTAAAAAGTTTTTCGATAAGTCTTTCGGTTCAAAAGTCCATAGCGGAAAAATAATAATAATAATAATAATAAACAGAAGCATTTCAAGAGGTCTTTCCACAGAAAGGTGGAAAGACCTAATCAAGAAAAAGGGTCTGGTCCCTCAAATTAGGGGCCTAGAGGGGCCAAATCACTTTCACTTGAGATTGTTGAATAAATCAAAACAATTTAATTAAGTGAGAGAAGTCTTGATATCATTATTTTGTAACAAAGATCATAGTCAAAATCATATCTCATCTTATCGAAAAATCGGACGGAAGACCTACTCGTTGCTTGCAACGAGATCTCATCTAGTTATTTATTCTTTTTTTTTCTTTACAAAAGAGCTAAAGCCACGAAGTGCAAAAATATGCCCTGTCACCAAAATAAATAAAATTTTATTTTGTGATAGGTAAGACTTTGTGGGTTATAACATAATTTATTTTTTAGTGTTATCTTTTCCAGTTTTCTTTTTATAGTCGATTGAAATTGGTATTGTTTTCAAGTAAAATCTACATTTATAACGTCATGACTTTTGACGTTATATATACACATGTATATTGTAACGGTATGACGTTTATGTTATTTAAATGAAGGTATACGTAATTATATCTACATTATTGGAAGGGGGATCCGCTAAAATAAACCCTACTTAAGAATTTGGAAATTTTATCATAGGACCGTTAAGCAGTTTTGAATCATGAGATACATGTAAATACAATGTCATGTAGCTAGCTAGTTTTTGCTTTGATTAAAAAGTGTCAAATACTGTAATATTTTAAAATGATACATTAAGAGAAAATAGGGGAAAATTATTCACGATGTAAATATTACCTGTATCCAGAGTATTGATTAATCCGTAAAGTCACGAAAAAGTGAATATTAAGTGTTCAGTTTTTTTTGGGGGGGGGGGGGGTGAAATTAATAATAGGCAACAGAAGGCTGTTTTAATAGCCGTTGCAACTTGTGTGATTATTCAAAACACAAGGGTCGTGCATAATTAACATTGTCATTATATATACATGTATTTGTTGCATATCATGCGTAATTTATGGACATTTTGTTTAAAATTATCCCTCGGACTTGCTGTACATATGGAAGGATATAATTTTGCCGACATACCTTCACACGTTTTTTATCGTCAATTGTTATCCCTTTGGTAGAAGCTCTAGGGTAGTGTATATTGATATGCATACTGGAAATTCATTCGAGATTCATAGTCGATGACATTTGACGGCACTTGTTTGGATGAACTGTAAATTAATTACTAAATCTATAACCACCTTATCTAAACCTCTTCTAATGCCAACAGATGAACAGGCGCGGATCCAGAATTTTTTTCCAGTCAAAAAAAAAAATATACAAGCCAGAAATCTTTTCTCATGTAAAAAAGCAAACAAACAAAACAAATCAACAGCACACCCCCCAAATAAACAAATTAAACCCACATAAACTCCTTTCCTATGTTTCGGATTGTTTTCCCCATCTTCTCAACACACGGTCTGGAGTCGGCATACAGCTCTTTTCCCCAGAATGGGAGAGTATGGGCATTGTGGTCGTGGTTTGCGATGATGATTGTGTTTCCCATACAAATACAGAGGCGTAGTCACAAACTTAAAAGTGGGGGGGGGGGGGGGGGCTCAACTCCAGAAATTCTTTGACAAGCAAAAAAAAAAAAAAAAAAAAAAAAAGATTGAGAAAGTTGTTACCCAAACACGAAAATCCGATTTCGTGGGATGGGGGGGGGGGGGTTAGTGCCCAACTTTTTCAAGGGCAAGTTACTTTCATTACTATATTATACAAGTACTACTTCATAAGAAATGCTTACTCAGTTGTTGAACATAAAAATAAAATGCCATAAAATGAGGTTTAATATTATTTCAAAATAGCAGTGATTTTCTTCTTCATTAGAAAGTGGTGGGGGGGGGCACAGACATACTCTTGCCCCCCCCCCCCCCCCGATCTGAAAGTGGGTGGGGGGGCTAGTGCCCCCGCTGCCCCCCTGTGACTATGCCTATGAAATAAAACCATGAATTTTTATACAAACTCAACACCGATTCCAGGGTTTCAGTGTCATCTAGGAAGGATCCTAGGTCACTTTTACTTAGTTTAGTATAGGTGTTTAAAAACCCCGCAAATCCGAGTCTCTTCATTTAGATCCGCGCATGGATGAATACCAGGTATATATACAGACAAAGGAGGTAACGTTTATAATTTACCAATTCAATCAATTCCTATCAAATCGCTATCATCTCGGGGATAGAGAGAAAAAAATGTAAAAATAACACATCCTAAGTAAATACCAAGCTAGCATATTTTAAAATTATGATCCATGAAGGCAACGAAATTACACTGTACATGCACGAGATAATTCTGATATTCTGGGACACCCCATGTATTAAATAACTGCTGTCATTTTATACGTTTGATATTCCTTTTGATCAAAAATTGGAATATGCAAGTCCGTTCAAGTGTAGATCAGGGCCAGTTACAGTGGCGTAGCATCGTTTTTGAAAGTGGGGGGGCCAGCCAGAGAAAAAAAAAATTTACTTACCTGAAAAAGTTGACAAGCAAAAAAAAAAAAAAAAAAAAAAAAGGTAAAAATTGCCCGAAGTCGAAAATCCTATTTCGTGGGGGGGGGGGGGGGGTGGTTGTAGGTAAACTTTTTTTCAGTGTCAACTACTTTTAGTACCAATTCTTATACTGCATTTTCGGTACATTTCTAAAAGTGGGGGGGCCAAACAGGCTTTGAATTAACATTTCCTATAGTCTAAGTAAGGTTGGGAAAAAAAGTGGGGGGGCCAGGCCCCCCCTGGCCCCCCCGGATACTACGCCCCTGAGTTATATGTTATGCAGTTTAAGATTTATATTATATTTTTTAACAATAAAGAAGATTAAAGATCATCCCCGCTGTTTTGATATGGAACGCTTTCGACCATGCAACAATTACAAAATCAATGTTGCTGATTAGCCGGGGATATTTTTAACAATTATAGAATAAAGAAAGTAAATTACCCTACCCTGTTGATTTATGTTTGTACTTATGAATGAAAACGCCCCCCCCCCCCCCTCCAAACACCATCGAATAGATTTATTTCACTTCATCAGTTTTTTCACTTGTAAAAATTGATTTTTTTTCGATTGTGTATGTAGGTATAATTTCTTAAGATTTGCCCTTGCATTTACCTCCAACTAACTGACGACCTGTAGCATAGATTACTTATGAAATATTTGGAACACCTACAGGTAAATATTTAAAGCATATTGCGATGGGGGTGTTGCGAAAATATTTTATAGATATTGAATTCAAAGACACATCAATACACTGACATATTTATGTATTTTGTATTTGTACCAAATGGAATTAAATTGTTTGAAGTATATAATGATGAAAATATCAATATACAGTATACATATGTACATACATCGATGTCCTCAGTGCGAAGCTACGCACAGCATCGTTAATTGGATTTTTGCTTTTGAAGCAGTATGAAAATTTACTTTTCTAAACCTACATAAAATTATTTCAGAAGATTTTGTTTAAAAGTAAAATAGATCGATGGCCGATATACGTATGTAAATTGCGGCTATAATATGTAACAGTGCTGACTCTACCTCTCGTAATATTTTAAGGAACTTGAAATTGACATATACTCATCCAAGTTCAAGATTTTGTTTCGTGGAATTGCAGACAATTAATATCTAAATCCTTCAATTTCGTACATTATGTATTTTTTTATTAATATTTTAGCAGAAAGCTAGCACAATATTATTTTGCTTGTATAACGAAGGGCAGACGTGATTATGATATTCCATGTTTTCACAGTGATATGCATCCAGAAAAGGGGGGGGGGTTCCATTTTTTCAATTTGTTAATTACAAGGAAGATAGTGTACAGCTTTAAAACGAAAAAGGGGGTGAAATAGGAGATAATAGAAATAGACCTCTGTTAATACATGTAATTTAATGATATCGAGTAAAATTTAAGATTCATCTTGAAAAAAAATCAATTACCATCTAAAATAATTACAGTCTTTATGACGTCACAGTTGACGTAAATGTATTACTTTTAACGTCATGTTCAAAGACTGAAGAAGAGAAATGTAACTTACATGTTTTTTTGAGTTTTGAATTCAGATAATATAAATCGAAGATCATGCCTCTCCACAAATTTCGTTTCAAACGAACTACTGACTATTTTTTAAATATATTGTGTGTAAATTTTATACAACTATTGTTATATAAACCAAATATTACCGAATGTTTAACTAAAGTGGTGAATCATTTCGACATCAAAATTTAAATGTAAGGGCATATTTCATATTGGCCACACGTATGAACAACGATTATATTAAGCGTGTAGATTCGTATCAGCAATATTTATACATATGGTGAGTATGAAAGCTGTTCTTGACTGTGGCCACACGTAATTTTGGGAAAAATCTGTCGAAAAATCGGCAGTTTCGAACGTTTTTATGAAACCGTCGCATCTTCAAACCATCGCACGTGCCTAACAGCGCATTATTTCATAAAATGAGTTTCGTAAGGAAAAGAAGTATGTTGTCCTCTAATAATTAACGTATAATACCGGCCATGAATAGAAACTCGATTTTTGTGAAAAACACAGGGCCAAATATGATGGTTCGTGGCTTTACCTCTTTGTGCAGGAGATATCTCAGAGATGGCTCGTTCGATTTTATTTAAATTTTCAGAGTTTATGTGTTTCTATCTGAAGTTTGTATTGGCGCTTCGATTTTGAAAAAACCACTACCGGTCGGAAGTTATCGCCCTTTGATCAAAATTTAGAGGACCCCCTTGTCTGTCATGTAACTCAAAAGCAGCTCAAGCTAGAAAGCTGAAATTTTCAGGGATAATAGAGGACATGTTGCAATAGTGCACCTGGGTCAGGATATTTTCCGGAAGTGCCTAGTATGGATCCGAAGCTCGGTCGGGGTCAAAATTTAGGATACGAATCATGACTGATTTTTTGATACATTTTGCGTAATATCTTTTAAAGTGTGATAATTTTGTTAAAACATACTGAACAACACTTGTGCAGAACGCAAAGATCTATCATATGATATCAGTAAATAAGCGCTTACTCATCACATTACGGACAAATAGGGGCCAAAAATCTTTGTTCAATAACTCTTTTACAGTCAATATTTTGCTATACATTACTGAATCAAAAATGTTTATCTCAACAATCTACAACTATATATTATAATTTTTATGTCATATGTTACATAAATAGGGGACACAAGGGGCCAGAACGCTAAATCTTTGACGCTTTATATCTCGAAAGTGGGAAATATTTTGTTAAGTATTATTGCACAGTAAATGTTCAAAATAATGTTCTGAACAATATGCAACCTTTCAATTCTTGCTTAACGTACCCATTAACGAGTTCAAGGGTTGGCTCCTAAATATTTCTTTCGCAAATATCTCGAAAACGAAAAAAGAATCTCTGAATAGTTGTTGAACAAAAAGTGTTCAAAATCTTAAGAACTTTCAAGTAAAATAAAAAAAAAGGGCTAGGCACTCAAATTAGGGGCCGAGAGGGGTCAAAAGTCTTTAATCGATAACTCTTAAACAATCAATATTTTGTTATACATCACTGAAGCAAAAATGTTTATCTCAACAGTCTACAACTATATATATAATAATTTTTATGTCGTATGTTACATAATTAGGGGGCAACAAGGGGCCAGAATGCCAAATTTATTATGCTTTATATCTCGAAATGAGAAATATTTTGATGAGTAATATTGAGCAAAAGATGTTTAAAATGATGTTCTGAACAATATGCAACCTTTCATTTTTAGCTAAACGTCCCCATTAAAGAGTTGAAGGGTTGGCCCCTAAATATTTCTTTTGCTAATATCTTGAAAACAAAAAAACAATATCTGAATAGTTCTTAAACAAAAAGTGTTTAAAAGCATGAAAACTTTGAGATGATTTGAAGAAAAAAGGGCTGGTCCCTAATATAAGGGGCCAAGAGGGATCAAAATTCGAATTTATGACTTTAATGTTCAATATTTTTTTGAAATACAACGACAGCAAAATCGTTTTTCTTAATAATATTATCATTGTAAAAGAAAATCTCAATCAAAATCTCATCTCATCTCATCTCATCAGGAATCGGACGGAAGACCCACTCGTTGCTCGCAACGAGATCTAATCCAGTATGTTTTTCTTTTTATCTATTCACTTGCTATATATTTATACTGTATTTAATGGTTTAAGATGTCAATCGTTTGTTTTAGATTCCTTGCAGAAGTTGATTTCTCACCTTTGATTTTCAGGGACACAATTTGATCTATAAGTAATTAGTATTATTTTTCCATATTGTGCATATGTTGTGTATGTGAAAAATTTGATCGTCATTTTGCTAATAAAAACAATTTAGATTCTAATGTGTGTTTGTCTTTAAGAAATTGGAAATCAATCGTCGCAGAATCATTCTAAGGAGAAGAGTTTTTAAAAACGGAAGCGTTCTAAAATGCTTATCAGAAGGCTAGCAAACATTTGAAAAAACAGGGACGGGTGTGACTGGCAATATGCGAGAAATGATACAAATAATCCAGAAAGACTAAGAACTTCAAGAACTGAAATTTCCCCAGTTGAAATAGAGACTTTAAATAGACTATTCAAATGCTAAGGTACCAGATTGATATTTGGATATATATTTGGATGTATATTGGACGTTTAAAGACGATATGAAGTTATCAACATTAAAAATCTCAATAATAAACACCCCATAAAAATGTTTGACCACTGCATTCACCAGACCGTAATATTTAAGCCATTTTATGAGGAGGGTTCTTAAAAACAGTGTCTACTATACCAGGCCCCAAAACCACAAACTTTAGTCGAGTAACCTTTTGAAATAATTTTGATGAAGAAACAAAATAGTCACCAAATTTTCAAATTTAAATGTTATGCACAATTGCAAATTTTTAAGCAAAAACGTTAATTTTATTTATATAATATTTTTTTTTACTGTTTTACTTCTACAACATTTCCGCACAACTCGCTTTCTTGTCTTAATCTTAAAACATCGTCAGTGGAAGTTTCATGATCCCTAGGCCAACTCAGCTCCCTGCACGTTACTTACGTTAATATTTTTAAATATTGTTTAAATTATTTCAAAGTTAACCATTATGGTTTTAGGTAATTTAACTATTTGAAAAATGTGCAGAGATGGGTTTTAATTAATATTTTGAATTAAATTTATTTAGCAAGGTTTCTTACAGCTAAAAATTAGTCAACTAGACAACTGAAAATTAGTAAAAATAGTTAATATATGCTCTTTCCTAAAAATATAGTGATGTCAGTCATTAGTGTATTTTAGTAAGTACTGTTAAAAACTTACCTTAAATTTCTGTAGAAGATTCCAAAATGTAATAAAATATGAGAAATCCGCAGTCTTTTATGTCTTTTTCAATTAGCAAAAACTAAAATGACCTATGAACTAGATTCGATACATCATTTGTTCCACTTACAGATTTGACGTATTACATAATTGACACGGCGTTCTATGGATTTTCCAAATTAATTTGTAAATTCATGTATCAAATCAAGTACATTATCATGTAAGATTTAAGGACAATGACGATCTTGGTGCTAAATGTCCCTTCTTCTATCCAGATTTTCAAAGGTTTAGTAGATAATTATATACAGTTGTTTAAATTAACTTATGTTCACTTAACCTTAAAAAAACTTTTACGCTTTCTACTGAGTAAAAACAAAACACTTTCAATAATCACAAATATAACAACTAAAAATCAAATTAATACAAAACCACATTTGCATGGAAGAAAATATGAATAAAACACAATAGTTTCATTTTTGTGTTTTAGAGTAGCAGTGTAAAAACGTTTTTCTACTCGTAAATGTAGCGTAAGGACGTCTTGCTTTGACTATTTCATTGGGGCCCTGGTAAGATAATGGAGGTAATGATTATTTTTAAAAAATTTACATACTTTTCAAACAGCAAACATTACTGTAAAAAATAGCTCTGTTTACAGTGATGAACACCCAGCATAAAAAAATTCATGGTTATTCCCATGCTTTTTTTTCTTATAAATATATCATCATTCACCTAGTTTTGTTTTGAGGTTGGGTTTTTTTTTTAGAAATACATATTTTCTACTATTTAGTTTTTTATCCGATATAAAAAAGTGCTTATGATCAGAATTTCTAAAACTTAAACTTCTACCTTGTCTGAAAAAAGAAGGTATCATTGATCACTGTCATCAAAAAAGTAAAGAAAAGATAATTAAAAAATAATACTTCATGCCAAAGGATATTTTTAGCATACTTCAAGTATCATAAGAAATTTGAAACCTGAGCAACCAATTATAAACCGTTGACATGACATGTGGTTTTTTTCTCCTGTTCAAGTCTGGAAAGCTGCATCATGTGATATAAGATTCATTCAGTACGAACAATTTAAGTATTCTTTAGACTTTTTTTATTACCTTGAAATGTGAATGAGACGAATTGATGTGAGTCAAATGTCAAACTTAAAACGTAAAAGAAATAGCCAAAACTTTGGTGTTTCCTAAATGGAAACAATAGGAAAACCCCTTACGCTTGTTTCAAAAGATTTCCCAAATGGAAAAACTAAAATAACTTAATGTTAAGTATTTTATGTCGGAATTTGTGTGAAAAATCATAAAGGGGTTTTCCTAAAATGGAAAAAAAATATTTAAGCTACTGATGGCACAATCCCATAAGTTTTAACAAAAATTACACGTTCACAGAAACATTAGTATTTTGAAATCCACAAATTGAAATTGCGATATTCAAATTCAACTCCTTTATGTTTTTTTAATCTATCACCAATTTCACGAAATAAAGTAACTTTCAAACAAAATAAATGTGATACCCATACATTGCTTAAATTTATACTTTGATGAGGATGAGGCCAATGTTGGACTAGTTTCACGATTATTATTTCAAAAAACCCATCCTTTCAAGTTTCACACGCCAAACTTGAAAATTATGCGACACTTGACACTCATATTGCCCAAAAGCCTACTAGTGATCACTTGACTAATCTGCTTTATTTTCCAAATGCCATTTTTGGAGGGACTGTATATGTAACCCATGAAAATACAAAACATATTTCCAAGAACTGTTTTCTTGATATAGAGAGGGAATTATCAAATTTATTGCATGAAACTGAATATGTCTGTTAACTAGCTTTATGATTTCACTTCCCGTATGGGTAAACTGCAAGACTTGATTTTATAGCTGATCCTGATAATTGGGATGAAGAAACAAAAGATACTATTGTACATGTTAGCATATAATGTTATGTGAATGTTAACATTAATCGTATACCTCAAGGCATTGCTTGTAATGATCATTGGGTACAAATACATTGAGTACAATATTTCGAATGTTATACATGTATAGTTAGTGAAGACATAAACTCATTGTATCTATAGCTATTAGAAATAGCAGTAGAGTAGACAATGTAATATATATGTTGGGGACATTTAGACTTTTTATTTAGACTTATCACGTGATGTCGACGTCACATGATTTTAGCAATTATACTTGCAGTTTAGAGGTCATCTATAAATTCCAATATTGCAAGGGCATAACCAAGTTAAAAATCTTAGTTTAATTAATAATCCTTTTCAACACTATATGTATTTTGTAAAATGTGCTGCGAACCTATATAGATTCCCCTTTTTAATTGCTAAAATTTAATTTGTTGGACGGCAGGTTGAATATTTTGCTGGTCAACTACATTAAATATAGCTATTATCAATTTATTTGCAAGATTTCACGAGGTTCGCAGAATTTTTCAAATATCTTAATGCTTCTTGAGTTTATGTGTAAAAACTTGACAAGATACATTGAGGGTATGCCCTTGCAATAAATCGATTCATTTGGGCCCTTCCGTAACTTTTTCAAAGAATCTGCATACAAACACACGACAGTATCACTTGTCTGGAGAATGTACGGACAGTTTATAAATAAAATACTAAAATTGACATCGCATCCAAGTTAACCCCTTTTATTTAATTGCAAATACTATTTTATTTCAGAACAAAAGACATTTTTCATTGTACAAAATGTGACTTGATCAGCTTCTCACTGTGTACAAACTGCGTCATTTTTGCGAGATGACGTCGCATTGACAAGTGCATTGCGATCGTTTATATACTGTTGTGTTGTATTTAACAAACGACCAAACTGCATGTAATAGTAAGTTTATATATAGTATACAGCTAACCAGCTGTTAGAAATAGCAAATAATTTCAATTGTGGTATATTAAGAACCTTATATTATGTGTGACGTCATAGTAAACATTTCCCATACAATTTAGGCCGCGCCTTCTTACTTTAACCTTAACTGTGCTGCGTTACGTCTTTTGATTTTGCATCTGTCACTTCCGGTCGACAGAGAAAGTGATGTTTAATTTCAAGATTTTTTGGAAAAAAACCTAACCGTATTGAATTAAGGCAAATAGAACTTATGTTAACATTCACAATCTTTAACAAAAGCATCCTTTGAAAGTACTTCCGGTTTAAACTGGAAGTAGTTGAAAAAATTAAACTTTCTCTCTTAAATCAAAAGAAATAGAATAAAATGGATTAATTTGAGCTTTTCAATTTTTTTCTGACCTTGTGTCTCTCATCCCTCGACAACACTTCCGGTCAAACCGGACGTAGCCAGAAATAGCTTATTTTGCAGATTTTAACACAAAATGTAAATTTAAAGGCAGTGAATACGTTTTAACTCGTTGCTTTCTCTTGTTGACGTCACTTCCGGTGAAAACAGGACGAAAGACCTAATCGTTGCTTTACAACGAGCTTTGCTCTAGTTTTTTTCTTCCAATGCTTTTCTTGTCTTAAAAATACATCATCATTCATCTAGTTTTGTTTTGGTATTTTTTTCTTTTTCGAGAAATACTTATTTTCTATTTAATTTCTTATGCGATATAAAAAAAGTGTACTAGTATAATAGCAATTTTTTAAAACTTAACCTTTTACCTTGTCTTGATCACGGTCACATCAAAAGAGTACAGGAAAAATAAAATAAAAAGTAAATATAAAATTTCATGCCAAAGGATATTTATAGCAAACTTCAAGTATAGATACTTTGAAACCTGAGTAACCAATTATTAACCTTTTCTCTCCTGTGTTCAATTTTGAAAGCTGCATCAAATGATACAAGAAAACATTGATGTAACCATCAATTGTCGCCCGGTAAATATATAAAGTAAACAATGGAAATGAGTTTTGATCATCAAACCACTTCGATATGTGTGAAAAGGCATGCGTCTAATTGATGGAGACGATAGTCGCGAATATTTTGAAAACTTGTAGTCGGATAAAAATCAAACAAAAACGATACCATTTTAAACTTGATCAATTCCTCAAGTAAATGTTGGCTGCATAAAATATAAATTGAAGTTAGACACATGCATCACCTATATTCAAAATGTATCAATTTTCAATCATAGAATATAAAACACGAACTGTGCACAGTATACGTTTTTATGCGAGAAGTAAAATTCGATGTTCTAAAAAAGGGGACCTGTCGTTTTTTCGAAAGTAAATGATAAGCAAATTGTATATATTAGATTTGAAAACATATATTTTTTTTTTACAGATTCGCTTTATTGAAGTAAATATAATGTGTATCTTGTAATTTATAACGGGAAAAACATTCTGATTATCAATCTTTTAAATGTTTAGAAAACGTTTAATTCTGAATAATTTCTCCCACCTCAATCCCCATACACCAACAGTTAAACTTATATGTATAGAGCAGCCCGGTCAATAAGATTTATGAAGAACGAATAATTTAATTTTTCGTTAGATTCATCTATATATTTAATTGAAAGATGAATAAGAAAATTGATGTGAGACATATGTTCAAACTTAAATATGATAGACCAGTTGAAATAAATGCAAATTTACATAATAATTTTTTTTAATGAATTCGAAGAGGCCTTGCATAATGACACAATATTGAATAGATGAAGGTACATATATATCTTAATATATATACTTGATTTTTACCTCTCAATACTATTTACTCCTTGAGCAACTTTCCTTTACTTATATCTGAATCTTCACTGTTCTTTAGAGAATCGAGGTGGAAAAACTGTCCTCCTTCTGTCATACTCTGAAAGTGCTGATCACAGGTCTTTCAGTTGCTGAACTTCTGCTGTGGTCAGTGTGGTCTTGTCTCCTAGCTAGTGTCACCAAATGTCCCCCAAGATAAGCACTTCTGTTTATCCAGGAATGTTGTCTGACCCTACTGTGCCCTTAATCAAGAATTATACAAATGATAATCACATACTAGGTATGTATTGAAGGAAAGATATTAACTACGTGCAAATCTAGTGAAATGATGACTTGATATATAAAAATCAATGAATTTACCCATATTAAAATAATGAATGTCATTAATATTTTTAATTAACATAATTATTCTGCATTACCAGACTGTAAACATTATCACAAATAGCTCTGCTTACAATAACGATCGTCCAAACATGAATAGCTCCTGGTCATTTCAACGTTTTTCTCGTCGTAAAAACGTATCATCATTAATAAAGTTTTGTTCTTTTAACATTTTAAAAGTAAAACTTTCACAAGGTTATTTATTTGTTTGAATAGAAAAAACTAAATGGTATCATTAACCACGCCACATAAAAAGAGTACAGAGAAAGTGAAAATCAACTTTATGTCCAAGGATATATTTTTTGCTTACTTCATCGTATCATATCAAAGACCTTTGAAAATTGCGCAACCAATGATTACATGTATCTGTTGACATGCTTTTGTCTCATTATTTGACCAAAGTCAAGAAAAAAATCCTCATTGTAAGTGTTTTTGTTTACTGTATTCATGTCTGAAAGCTGTTTCATATACATCATACGCGTCATACATGCAGACTGAAAATTTTAAGTTTCTTAAGATATATCTACATGTATTCATTTAATCATAAAGAACATCAAATAAACTGAAAAGAGAAATATATCAGTATACATGCGAGAAGTTCAAACTTAAAAAAAAATAAAATTCAATAAAACTTGTTTCTTAAATGGAAACTAGAAGATAACAACTCATGCATGTTTTTGAAGACCTCTCCAATGGGAAACTTGGTGAAAATTGCAGTTTACTTTTGATCGAGAATATATGTGATAAACCATTCACTGAACCAAACTTCTCTAAGTGTTCACCTTACATTATTTTAAGTTTTAATGAACAAATGCATACAATAAATAATTCCCTTTATTTATGGTTAATGATGTATATATTTTAGTTCGATGTTGCGTAAATGTCATGTAAGTATCTCGTCAGAATTTTATGCAAAGTGTCAAGGAAATTATGTACCATCAAAATGAAAATTCACATAAAATAATCTTTATGGAGTAAGACCACCACTCGCTCTAATGACTTTAGGACATCCTTTACTGTTGGATACTATGTACCCCTGACTAGGAGATTGACACATCTGCTGCCACACCTGCTGTCTAGATCTTTCCAAACCGTCAAAAGTGTGGGGAGGAGGGGAAGAGGGCTTTGTCATTCCACATAGAAATCCCAGTTGTGTTCCATGGGATTAAGACCCGGGAATTTGGCAGTGCATCATGTCACAGATGCCTTTTGGTCAAGATCGTTGGGCGTTTATCACGTACGTGCACCGCTTTAAGGATGAATCCGACAGTTTAAGATGATATAAGACTTCCACGAGCACCGATTTTTTTTATCATTTTCATACGATTAAAAGTGTTTGTTTTCATGTTTCTAAAATTCTTTCTGGGCAATTTAATACTCTTTTAACCTGGTGTGACACAAAACATTGGCCTCAGATTAAGATACTAGTATCCACTTCCGGTTTGATTAAATATTGTCCAAATCTTTCAAATTGTGATAAATTGGCGATGAAAATGACTAAAAACAAAAAAAATGATTAAAAACTAAAATAAAAGTAAGTAAATCGTGGTGCAAGGATGATCCAGATACGAAGATTCCAACGGCTCTCCCTTCTTTCCTAATGGTCATCCATATTGCCAATGTTTTGTGATTTTTAGTGAAACCAGTTTTTAAAATTTGATAATGATCACAAAAAGATGCTAATTACACAAAACACGTGCCGCAAAATACAGGTTTATTGTTTTTAAGCTTCGTCACGGAATGTTGGTTTTCATTGGTGATATTTGATTTTCTTTCAACAATTGTTAGGAAGACTTATGGCAAGCCCTTTTGCTATTTATTCTGAAAATAAAAGGACAAGGTATGGTTTCTATATAGATATTGCCCTGTGATTTTCTAAAAAATGAAAATGGTGTAAAAGATGAAAACTAATGCTTTCTAAATCATTGAAGATCCATGCATAAAAATCATACAAACCATTTTTCTAACATGTGTTTTAATAAGTAATTGTGAGGTCATAAACTTGGGCACTTTCCCGTATTTTCTTCAAAAGTTGCAGAAGACACCAATTTTCAATTGAATTTCTTTCTGAAAATGTTGTTCACCGACATCACCCATAAAGATTTTTAAATATGTGATTTTTTTTTTTTTACAAAAAGTGAAAGTGGGCGACGGCTGTAGACACTATTTTCTAAAGGAAAATTACCCTTGAAATTGGCTAATTTGAGTTTTATTCTTTTAAAAATACAGAAATGCTTCACATTAATGACGTCATATTTGCCCTGATATTGGAATAGGTTTCTACCAGAATTCAACTTTTGCAAACCCAAGTGAATTTTCAATGTATGTTGACATCATTGCGATATTCAAGCTCAACATAAACATATTTGCGTGTTTTTCTGTCACCAATTTGACAAGATCAAGTAACTTGTAAAAAGTGAAATATTAGATACCAATAATGTGTTTATATTTATACCTTGATGATGAGAAGGCTATAGATGTGACATATGGTGCATTGGGTATCAGGTTTCCATATTTTCACATGAAAATGAATAATTTATATGTTCAACCCACATAAAGTTACATATAAAAATAAAAGTATAAATAAGTGCTGGTATCATAATTGATTTGATCCACCACAATGTTTCAGATAACTGTTTTCCTAAGCACTTGTCTTTCTTTGGTAGCGATGGCATGGTGCAATTGTCCTTGCAAGAAGAACATCGAATATTACAACATCTGTATGAAGTCAGCCCAAAACAGCAACAACGCATGTGGACTCCACCTAGCCGAATATGATGCATGTATAAAGAAGAAATTTACGCATTTAGAGTCTAAAGTTGAATCCATTGAGAGCTCTCTAAACAGAACATGTAAGTTTGTACTTCTTTGTTTGATCGAATTCTATCCGATATTACTATTCAAAAAACAAGAGGCCTATAGCTATGGGACGCATCGCTTATCTGAGCACTTTGTCTAGAGAAAAGTAGACCGTGTCAACATTGAAAGGTTTATACTTTTGAATGTCATGTGGTACAAATCTAATAAAGGATGGGTGAACAGAATTGAAGCAAAACTAACTGAAAATGCCTTGGTATTCCTGCAACTTATCGAGGCTTTAAAAGATTATAAAAGATTTTTTCTATATACTAGTATTCTATGTAAATGGTTGATCTGGTGCCTTCTCCCTACCCATGACGGGTACTTCCCTCCCATGGCGGATACTTGAACAAACTTGAATATGCACTACTTGTGGATTATTCTCTATCAATATGGCTAATATCGGATTTGCTGTTCTTGAAAAGAAAGAATGTTCCCAATACGTCCTCATAATTTTATTCGATGAGGTGGCCTGACACCATGGAATAAATTTAGAGCTGCATTATATAAAACTACTAAAGCTTTTACATTAGTTTCATCTTTTGCACAGTGGTTTTTAAGATGAAGATATTTGTGAACAAATTTAAATCCCTTTTACCAAAAGATTCTTTGTGACAAGTGTGGTTGTTGGCTCAGTGGATCTGATAGAAAATTAAGAATTAAATTTTAAAACAGAACAAACGAAGAATAATAAACTGAAGCCGGCACTTTTCGGTCGTAAAAGCTCAACGATCCACTAAGGTAAGCGAAAACAAATTTTCAAAAAAGAAGAAAAAAAAATTAAATGCT
Source organism: Saccostrea cuccullata (assembly GCF_032062105.1). Classification (NCBI taxonomy): domain Eukaryota; kingdom Metazoa; phylum Mollusca; class Bivalvia; order Ostreida; family Ostreidae; genus Saccostrea; species Saccostrea cuccullata. The sequence continues at coordinate 63,543 of NW_026941282.1, forward strand.
ATTTTAACATTGTCATTTCAGCTCATCATGTCTCATTTATGGCGACTGCTTCACGCAATATAAGACCCACCATTGGAACTCTCATTTTTGACAAAGTTCTCACCAATAAGGGAGGAGCCTATAACGGCAAGACTGGTGTCTTTACCGCCCCCGTATCCGGATCATACTTCTTCATGGTCACCATGAGTATACCAACCCCAACACCCGCAAATGGCAGGGACTACGTAAGGATGAATATAATAAAGAACGGCCAATTATCCGGGTTCTTTTTTATCGGAACTCAAGGAGTATGGATCAAAAGATCAGAAAATACTTTACTGGAGCTTTCAAAGGGAGACAAAGTAAATATGAACGTCAAAACGACAGGAAGTGGGTTTTCCTACATTGCTGGAAACTATTATTACTCTCACTTCTCAGGGTTTTTAATCAATTGAAGCATTTTTATTTGTTACAATTGAATAAAGTTGCAAATATCGAGGTAAATCATTGTAATTTTTACCAGTAACCAGTAAGTACAGTTTCTAGATCAATAAAATTATTTCTGAATCATACGAAGAAATCATTATATAATTCTGATCTAATTTTTTTTAAAGATTTCCTGTGTTTTGATTGGACGAGAACAAATTGAAAAAAAGTTTTCACATCAATAAATATATCCATAGGCGCTCCCCGTGTAAATTTGTGGGTGACTGAAGAAATTATCGCGCAATTACTAGTCTATATACTGTAGGTCTTCATTTTACAGTAGAGTTGGGTAGACCTATGTAGATAATCATTTCGTCATATCTACAATCTTACTTTGGGAGCGCTCATAAATTTCTCAATCAGCACTATACTTTCTTGAGATAAATCATCTTTTAGTCTGTTCAAGCTATAGCAAACCTTTTTGCTTTTTATTCGAAAAATAAAAGTAAACTTAAAATTAGAGGGATATCTCTCATTTTAGAGAAATATTAAAAAAATAGAGATATCTCTCATACTTAGAGAGATATCTCTTTTGCTATGAGAGCCATCTTTTCCACGTAAAGAGATATCTCTGTCACCTAGAGAGGCGTCTCTTTCATTTAGAGAGATATCTCTTTTGCTTTTGGAGGTGTCTTTCCAAGTAAAAGAGATCTCTTTCAAACTAAAAGAGATATTTCTCTTGTAAGTTTACTTCAGAGCTATCTCTCAAAGTGAAAGAGATATCTTTCAAATACGTCCAAAAGAGTTGAATTATTTCCTGATATGAGAAATTCCATTGCAGTTGAGAGTATATGCTTCGTTCGTTTTTCTGAATATAAAGCTTTGTGGCGCTGCACTTTGAAAAATACGCAGTTTGAAAAAAAGTCAACGTGCGTTAAAACTGAGACAAAATCAACAACCTGTTTTTTTTTCAAAGTGCGTTAGAAATGTTCATTAATATTTTTTCCATGGAGGTACTTAACACACTTCGAACAAAAAATGTTTAAAATAAAAACTCCGGACTTAGATTTCATTTAAAGCCACATTATTTTCTAATATTTCTTACGAATAAACGATGAATTTATTTATCCTCATTGAGAAATTGAAAACAGGTAAATGACCCTCAGTCCATTTCTTTATTATTTCCTACCCAAATATACCGGTATGTATTCATGTTTTCTCATTTAATTATAAGCTTTCCACAAAAATGATAATAACAGACCCTCCTGTAAATGTATTATAGAAAGGATGCTCATAGGCCATATCGCTGATCTAAGCAACAATACTAGTAGCTAACTGACTAAACTCTGCCGAATCCAACTTTATACATAATCATATAAAAATCAAAAAAAAAAAAAAAATACTATCTATTCTATACAATTTAAATAACTATTAATATAAATAAAGACAGGAATAAGAAATTTTTATTATGCTTACACTTACATGTATCAAATAACAAGAGGCCCAGGAACCACATCGCTCACCTGAGCACATCGGCCAGGAAAAAGCACAGATCAGGTCAGAACTGAAAAGTTTACTGAGGGGGGGGGGGGGATGGTGTCCTACCCTCCAAATCCCAAAAGGCCATGATTTGAACAAATTTAAATCTTCAACATGAGGATGCTTATATGTTAATATGACTAAACATAGCTTTTCTGTTCTTGGGATTTTTCCTTTATTTTTCTATGTAAAATTTTCATCGACCATTGTGGCTCCGCCCTACCCCCCAAGGTCATGATTTGAACAAACTTGAATCTACTCTACCTGAGGATGATTTCACATGAGTTTCATCTTTCCTGAACCAGTGGTTCTTGAGAAGAAGATTTTTAAAGCCTTTCCTAACATATTTCCATGTAAAACTTTGATCGGCCCTTGTGGGGCCCCACCCTACCCCCAGGGGTCATGATTTGAACAAACTTGAATCTACACTACCTGAGAATGATTCAGCATGAGTTTCATCTTTCCTGACCCGATGGTTCTTGAGCAGAAAATTTTTAAAGACTTTTCCTACATATTTCTATGTAAAACTTTGATCGGCCCTTGTAGCCCCACCCTACCCGCAGGGGTCATGATTTGAACAAACCTGAATCTACACTACCTGAAGATGATTCCACATGAGTTTCATTTTTCCTGGCCCAGTAGTTCTTGAGAAGAAGATTTTTTTAAAATTCCATTAATTTTTCATTAATTTGTAATTATCTCCCCTTGGAAGAGAGCGTGGCCCTTCATTTGGACAAACTTTAATTCCCTTTACCCAAGAATACTTTGTAGCAAGTTTGGTTGAAATTGGCCCAGTGGTTCTTGAGAAGAAGATGAAAATGTAAATAAAAAGTTTACCATGACAACGACGACGACAACAACGACAGACAGCGGACAAATTTTGATCAGAAAAGTTCACTTGAGCCTTCGGCTCAGGTGAGCTAAAAAGACCGTAATATTGCGTTGGAAAAATTATTGCTCTCAACTAAATAAACACCAGGATGGCAACGTGATTTGGGGTACCCAACTAGATAAATAGATCTGTGTTGGATCAGAAATATTTCGCGACTAATTCAGTATCCGGAGTGTGTGTGCAATTTATTTAAGTTAAGAACCCTGATCTGCTTGATGACAACGGGCCGTGCATGGCCCCTTTTCCACCTTGTGGACGTGTCTTTAAAGAACTATATATATGCCTTTGATTCCTTTTCCGGCTCTACCTTTTGAAATCTTCAAACGACACATTCTTTTTCAGTTAGTTTTAAATGCAGATTTACTAAATTATCTTGGTTACAGTCAGATTAAAATCAATTTAAGGAAAGATATGGAGATAACAAAAAGTTTTCAACATGCATGTACACATTGTCACATTTGATCTCCCTAAACACATTTACTTGTTTTCTCAATGACTGGCCCCACTCTGCCAATATTACATCTCTTCTTTGTTTCTTTATGGAAAAAACAGGATTTTTCCCTGTGTTTCATTCTTAACATTAACTTTTAATTTAAACTTCTTAAGTGATAAATCTAAAAACTATAATTATATTTGATTATTATATTAAATAGATTTTTAATCTAAAAACTAGGCATCACTTTCAGGACTTGGTTCTCCTCGTCATAAAATCTGCACAACTTTGTGATATCTGAGTACATTGTGTTGTGCATTACACATTTACAACTGAAGATTCTGTCGCATGAAGCACTACATTTTGAGAACACGTGTAATTAAAAACATCGCTGAAACATCATCAGTGACTTCATTGTATACCGAAATACATACCATTTTCTGTGTTATTTTGGTATCAACGTATAAAAGTAAATTTAGAGAGACGTAAATTAAGCGATTTTTCCTTAAAACTTCGTATTTTATTTTTAGCGAAAAAGTAATTTTAGCGATTTTGAAATGCTCACTTTAGAGACCATTACAAATAAAACACTCAAGCATTACTTAATTTTAGCGATCTTATCACCCTCACTAATAATGCGAAAATTAAATCCCCGCTAGAATTATGCCAATACGGTATGTTACAACGCACTTTGAAAAAATTGTCAAAGTGGCTTAAATTTGAGACCACATCAAAGCACTTTGAAAAAATAAAATTTATTTTCAAAGTGCGTTAATATCGACCATATTAACGCACTTTGAAAAAATCTGTATGGCTGGGTCGAAATTCTTGAAAATTTTAGTTATGATAGATAATTGAACCTGTTTGATAACTCTTCGGTGATGATCAGGTCACTTCAGTATTTGAAAGTGAGCGATTTTCATTTTCCATGCTTTGAAAATTCTTTCTCTCTAAAATGTTTTGCTGTACTTATTTTTTTCCAGTTTGCATGCATTTTATTTAAACTAAAATTTATTGAAAGTTTTCAACGTTATACCAGTTACGCAAATACATGTTGTACATATATTTTGTGTAGCTTAGGCACACATTTGTTTTGCAAAGATATACATAATATAGGCATTGAAAATTGGGGCTTCCCTTGGGGGCTTGGGGTTTCCACTTTCAATTTGCTACCGACAGCTACAAATGTATGTACAGTGTATAAGAAAAAAAAAATTAAGCTGAGAGACCTTCTTCTCGTCTTCTCCTTGATCTCATTGAGGTTAATTATAAATACGTACATGTAAATTAAAAAGTTTTTCGAAAGACATATAATTACATGTACTATATACAAAGTGATTCTCTCACTTACTAAAATCTTAGTCTAGAATTTTTATTTTTATACATTTTTTTTCAAAGTGCGTTAAATGTTCCCGTGTTAAAAATGTCTATGTACACTCTTAAGGCACTTTGAAAAAAAATTTCAAAGTGCGTTGAGTGTGTCCCAAATCTAACGCACTTTGAAAAAGCATTTTCAAAGTGCGTTGATTTTGTCCCAATTTTAACGCACTTTTGAAAAAAAAAATTCAAAGTGCGTTGCCACAACGGTATAATACTTATAATTCAGATTATGTATATTAAGATATGTGATATCATGTATATTATGAAACACCTTGTTCTTACCCGTCATTGAAACAGATTTGAATTTTCCTTTTGTAATGAGTTCTTTGGAATTTTGTACGGCTGAGATAAAAGAACAAATTGTTAACAAAAAAAATTATTTATGAAAATAAACAAAAAAATAATGATAATATTCTCTCTCCCTCCTTTCCCACAACACTCAAACAAGAAATAATATGAAACAGTAATAAATTAAACAAATATCTGATACAATGTAAATTACATTAAATCAACAGTCCTTTTGTTCAATTCGCGTATCAGATACAAAGATTTACAATAAGGATATGGAGATAACGAACAGTATTCAATTTCAAAGTCCATTAAACAATACAAAACAGGAGCAGAGCAAACACGGACCTCCGAAACATCAGAGGTGGGATCAGGTGCCATGGAGAAGTGAGCATCCCCTGCCCACCGGTCACACCCGCCATGTGCTCCTTGTCACGATCAGGAAACAAATAGGTGTTCTTTATTAGAAATTAGACAAAGTTCACTTTAATCAATTATCTGTAAAATAGTTTTTGGAATTTCCTCTCTCAAATTTTATTCAAAAATTTATTCACTATATTCACTAATTACAATACTAGTCACGCTGAAGGTCTTCCTCCACCATGTGCTGATCCGCCCCGATAAACTCACATGCGGGCAATCGACAAAAGATGATTCACCACGGTAGTTTGAGGCCCGGACTCGCTAGTCTCACCCTCCGGCTTGCCACAGAATGAAAATCCACCATTCAGTCGACTGAACGGTACCTGAATGCCCACTGAATGGTCACTGAAAGGTCACTGAAAAGACCCTTTCCCGTGACCTTTCCGTGATCATTCAGTTACCATTCAGTCGACTTACTGGCACATACATTTCAGTGACCTTTCAGTTATCATTCAGTTGCATCTTTTTCTTAAATAATCGGCTTATTTTCAACTTAAAAATTTTATTTTACTTTTTTCTGGTATAAAAGCATTAAGTTTATCTAATTCCGAAAAAAAAAATGAGGGGAAAAAATAATTCAAGAAAAAAGAAGTGCTTATGGCCAGAAATGAACCCTGGTCTCCTGCGCCAGTGTCCGCGACCTTATCAATTACGCTACGACTTCTTGTTGATAAATAAGGATTTAATATCAATCAATTTGTAAAAATCGATGGAACAATCAGTTCACCTGTTGTATCGAGGAGCTGCGATGTGTATATATCTTGTATATCTTTTGTATATTCTATGTTAGTTGCGCGGATTTTGGGGACAGACTAATTAATTACACATTTCTTATCGGGATGATGACAATTATCAGCGACGGGCACCTGTTCCAGTGTCAGAGATTTGAGATCGTTGTAAATTCTCTATCTAGAGACTAAGTAGAATAATTTTATTAAAACAATATAATTTAGAAAGCTAAAATCTACAATATGTTGTTTTTTTTCTACAAGAGGCATGTATAAATGATTTATTCTTTTCACGTTAAATGATTTTAAAATGTTGTCTTTCAATAGCTAAAATATCCAGCGGTTTTGACAATTAATGAAGAAACAAAATTGATCAGTAATATTAGGGATCTTCCAGAAAAGGTGTAAGTAATATAAATTCTGTCCCATCAATCAAAACTAGATATTTCCATGAAAAATACACGTATAAGCACTATAGAATATTATGCAGCATTTATTTAAATTTTGATTCGAATATCTGACCATCATTTTTTATCACTTGAAGAATTTTTGTTTTCTAAATCTAATTAGAAAGTTAAAAATCACTTTGATTAAGTATAATTTATTTTATAACATTATAATACCGTAATTATTTAGACATATTTTAAGGTACCCGCATTTAATCACGATAAGTAAAAAAAACACAATTCAGATTGAATAATAAATCTTTATTCGACATATTGCTTCACTGTTAATGAAAAATATCTGATTATAAGTTAATAAGCTAGTGAAAAAAATCGCTAAATTGAGACTAAAATATCACTGAAAGGTGGCGGAAAGGTCACTGAAAGACGATAGGAAGGTCACTGAAAGTCGACGGAAGGGTCACTGAAAGACGACAGAAAGGTCACTGAAAGCTGATGGAAAGGTAACTAAAAGTTGACGGAAAGGTCACTGAAAGATGACGGAAATGTGTCCGCTGAATGGTGACTGAAATGTATCTGAAATGGGACTGAAAGGCAAGTGAAAGGTCACTGAAATGTATGTGCCATTCACTGTCTGAATGTCTACTGAAATGTCACTGAAAGCCGCCTTTCAGTTTTACCTGAAAGGTCTTGTTTCTTCCTGTTATATATGAAGATATCATTATTATTATTAATATCATTACGATTTTAATTTTATTTATTGATTTCCTGCGTTTTAATTGGACGGGAACAATTCAAATAAGTTTTCACATCGATGAATTTCTCCATAGGCGCTCCCCTTGAAATGACCGCACGATAGTCTACATAGGTCTTGATTTTACCTAGATGGGTAGACTTATGTAGACTATCATTTCGTCATATCTACAAACACCCCAGATAGCATGACTATGTTGGGCCAACACTGGTAAAAGGTTGTAAGGTTGGCGTTGGGGGAACAACGTTGGGCCAACATTAGACCCATGTTACCATGTCAACCTTCTCGACCATGACATAATTCCTTTGTTGGCCCAACGTTGGTCCAACATAAGCAATTTCCATTCACTTTACTTTCTAAGGAAGGAAGGGTGCTGATGTTGGCCCAACGTTCGCCCAATGTATATAATACAACCTTAAAGAAAGTGTCTTTTCAAATTAGTAGTTGTATATTGGTCCAACGTTGGCCCAATGTTTGTAGTACAACCGTAAAGAATGTGTCAAATCAAGTTGGTAGTAGTATGTTGGCCCAACGTTGGCCCAATGTTTGTAATTTACCCGTAAAGAGTGTGTCAAATCAAGTTGGCAGTGGTATGATGGCCCAACGTTGGCCCAATGTTTGTAATACACCCGTAAAGAATGTGTCAAATCAAGTTGGTAGTAGTATGTTGGCCCAATGTTGGCCCAATGTTTGTAATACACTTTTAAAGAAATGTCTTATGAAGTTGGTTAGAGAATGTTGGCCCAACGTTGGCCCGATGTTAGCAAGAGTGTTATTTTGTTCAGGTGTTTCAAAGATGGGATATTTATATTGGGCCAGCGTTGGTCCAATTGTTATACTGCCAACTAAATGTTGGAGTCACTTTTATAATTAGCTGCTGAGCTTTACGTTGGGACAGCGTTGGTTCCAAATATTAAATTAGATGCACAGTCTGAAATAGTTAAGAGGATATTCTATGTCCATGCTTTTTATTGGATGACTGCTTTTGTTTAAATATGATATTTTCAACATTTTAACTTTGAACTTAAGTGATCACAGCACCAAAGAGTGTTTTATGCTATTTTTTTTAATTGTTTGCATGGTTGTTTATTTTTAATAAAACGCTTAAAAATATGATTTTTTTATGAGCGTTGTATTCATGAGAATTTAGAGAAGACTGAATAATTGTTAGTTAAAAGTTTTCAGGAACAGGATGTGAATCCCAGATAGCAGAACATCGTTTGTCCAATCTTACATTATGTTTGTATTATCGCTGATTGGTTACATTTAATGGACCAACAAAGGTCCAAAATGGAATATTGATATATGTAGTTGATTATGTATAATGGGGCCAATGTTGGGCTAACTGTTGGCGTTATATCATAAAACTATTATCATGAGAGAAAATATTTGTTGGTGGATTGGCATCGGCCCCAAGTTGGCCCAATATACCATGAATCTGATTGAGTATCATGAATAGACAACATCCGGGCTACTCGTAATATCCGCGTCATTTTTTATCTGACACGAGCGTAATGAGACTGATGGCTTGAATATCTGCATCCACTTTGTAAGTATTTTTAATATGTTTGCTTTGACACAGCTTAATTAATGTTTATAGTTTAAACAATATCTTGTACAAATCTGTGTAAATAAGTGCAGAGGCCAGGTGCTGTTGAGACAACACTGTCCCAGATCACAAACATGCTAACATTGGGCCAACGTTGGGCCAATGTTACCGGTTACATCGGGCCAATGTTCGCAAATGACATTGGCCCAATGTAAGTTTGCTTATCGGCCCAATGTTGGCCCGATATGTTGTGCCGACGTTTGCCCAATGTAGAATGTAATTTCTACAGATGTTGGCCTAACGTTTCGACAAAATTGACCAATTAAATGAATGCGACACTGGGCCAATTTTGGCCCAACGTCAACAATAACACTGGGCCGATGTTGGCAAATGACGTTGACCCAGTGTCATTTTGCTCATTGGCCCAATGTTGGCCTGATATATTGGACCAGCATTGGACCAATGTGTATAAATATTTAATTGTTACAAATCTGTATATTAACAAATTCGGTAGTCTCTAAAATCAGAAATAAATCTACCACCAATCCATCTTGAAAATACAAGTTAGCTAAAATAAATTTACAAGGTTTGTTAAAATTCTTAATATTTATCAAAACAAAATAAATTATCAGTGATTAAATTTATTGTTTCTAACTTTCTATACAAGAAAAATATATGAAAGTATAAAATAACAAATGTGTTTTGATACAGTTAAAACAATAAATGATTTGCCCTTTATTTAGATTGAAATTTGTGTCTAGTAGAATAAATTTCTACCACTCATTTTACTTGTATACACTTAAAGTCGAGCACATATGATCAAACATTTTGAAATGTTGAACATGTTAAAGTTAAAACAAAATTTATTCAGTACTAAAGGGTAGATTGGGTTCTTTCATCTAAAATATGTTCTGAGTGTACTGACAATTTTCTATACATGTATACTCACCGTCAATAGAAACGCAACACCCTAATTTTAGGGGTGAAAATTATATACGGGATATAACTATGTACCAAAAAAGTTAGGACATCTTTTACTTTACCAAATCAGTTATTTAACGGTTGAATGATTTTCATTCCATTACCGGAAGTTGATTTTTAGCTCCCTGAACAGAAATCAAAAAATAGCATTTTTAATAAAATTATTGACAATATTTTGGGTTTTCAGGGTTTTGTACCTGTTAATTACAAGTCTTGTACTAAAAGTCCGGAAAAAATATTCTTCTTTCTCTTCCGGATGTGATGCCTGTATTTCCTCAAAGTAACTGAAAGCACGCATTTTCATTGCTAATGTTGGAAATTTTCAAAATAAAGAAAAGGGAGAGCTACAGATGCAAATATACACTACAGTGTACATAACGACTTTTCGGGCTCATATGTTTCAAAAGCATGAATGACCGTTCCTTGACCGGAAGTCCAAGGGTTACTACACTACGCCAAGTTAGAGAAAATTCGACCTCAGGATCTGAAAAACAGGCATTTAAAAAAGGACAAGAATATTTATTTCGCTCAGATTAAGACATTGATAAACTTAATGCATGGTAGAATTCGGGCTGCTTATGTTGTACATGGCGGACTAGCACGTTTTAATTGAATGGTCGGAAGGGGGGATGTTTTAAAAGTTATGTGTTACTTTCTAAGGTCTAAAGATAAGATTAAGAATGAATACATAAATGTAAAAAGTAAATTTGCAAAACAATGATACTTCATTTGAACTTTTAATGTTATCTTTAGACCTTAGAAAGTAACACATAACTTTTAAAACATCCCCCCTTCCGACCATTCAATTAAAACGTGCTAGTCCGCCATGTACAACATAAGCAGCCCGAATTCTACCATGCATTAAGTTTATCAATGTCTTAATCTGAGCGAAATAAATATTCTTGTCCTTTTTTAAATGCCTATTTTTCAGATCCTGAGGTCGAATTTTCTCTAACTTAGCGTAGTGTAGTAACCCTTGGACTTCCGGTCAAGGAACGGTCATTCATGCTTTTGAAACATATGAGCCCGAAAAGTCGTTATGTAGTGTATATTTGCATCTGTATCTCTCCCTTTTCTTTATTTTGAAAATTTCCAACATTAGCAATGAAAATGCGTGCTTTCAGTTACTTTGAGGAAATACAGGCATCACATCCGGAAGAGAAAGAAGGATATTTTTTCCGGACTTTTAGTACAAGACTTATAATTAACAGGTACAAAACCTTGAAAACCCAAAATATTGTCAATAATTTTATTAAAAATGCTATTTTTTGATTTCTGTTCACGGAGCTAAAAATCAACTTCCGGTAATGGAATGAAAATCATTCAACCGTTAAATAACTGATTTGGCAAAGTAAAAGATGTCCTAACTTTCTTGGTACATAGTTATATCCCGTATATAATTTTCACCCCTAAAATTAGGGTGTTGCGTTTCTATTGACGGTGAGTATATTTTACTTTGAATAATGAGTTATATGGCGCAACATTGAATCAAAATCGGTGTAATGGTGATCAAGCGTAGAAATTTTATGCATAAATGCCTTCATCACGCAAGCTAATCGCTTAATCACACCATCAAATAAAAAAGACGGTTATTCCTCAATTGACAGCTTAATAATATAGTGATATACTTATGAATTTAATCGTATGTTTACTCTTTACTGAGAAAAGTAACAATTGTATAAAATACCAAATACTACAATTTTAGTGCTACTGGAGATTCTAAAAAGACATTGAGAACACGATCAAAGAATGGCTAAAGTATGCCAAGGACAGGGATGGGAGAGGAAGAAACGGACAAAGAAGAAAAGAAGGGGAGGAGGAGACTCTGGAGAGAGAAGAGGAGACTTAGGAGAGGGATCAGATTGAACGCGGCAGTGTCTAACTTTTTCCTGTCTGGGGTGTGACATACCTGTAGTTCTCTCCTTTTATGTGTCTGTTTGTCGATTACAAACATGATGCAGATGTCAGATACATTTTTTTGTGTAAGTAAACAAAATTGCAGGATTCATTTTAGTATTATTTTATGAAAAGGAGGTCTTTTTTTATTTTTTAGACGTGCTTATTGATATCTGCAATTTACTGAACTTGTGCATAAATTTACATCAGAAAGGGAGTATACAATCATTTAACCCTACATGTATCACTTCAAGTGAGCATCAACTTTTTCTTCTTTATTAATGTTTTCTTCATGCTTTGAGCAATAAAATATTAGTATGTTATAATTTAATTTAATAATATGATTTCTTTTTCCTCAGTTTTTTAATTAATGTAGAGCTACTTACAATGCAATACTTGTTGATGGTAATTCTTTGAAATATTGTGAATATGTATTAAACTATTAATCTAGCATATATAGTATTAAAGTGCTTTTACCATTAAACTGTACTACAAAAAATAAGATAACCTTATATAGTTTGTTATTACATTTTGAGGACAAATGGCCAGCCAGTGAAGAGCAAATGAGTTGTCCTGATGGAGAGTCAATAAGATACAAACCAATGTGGTCCAAAAATGGTGTTTGCCTCATATTGAAAAAATAAGTGGCCCAACAATGGCTCAATAATATCCGTTCGTTGGTCCAACAATAGGCCAACAAGTTGGTCTGATTAAGGGCCGATGAGCAAATTACCGTTGGCCCATCATTAATTGCTTACAATGGCCCGACTGTACAAAAATGACGTTTGCCCAACACTGAAACAATACATCGGCCCAACAGTGGTCCAATATTAACTGTTACATTTGCCCAACAATAAGCCAACAAGTTGATTTGATTAAGGGCCGATGAGCAAATTACCGTTGGCCCAACATTAATTGCTTACAATGGCCCAACTGTACAAAAATAGACGTTTGCCCAATATTAAAAGAATAATATGGCCCAACAGTGGCCCAATATTAACTGTTACATTGGCCCAACAATAAGCCCACAAGTTGGATTGATTGAGGGCCGATGAGCAAATTACCGATGGCCCAGTGTTGAGTGCAAACGGTGGCCCAACATAAGGAGCATTGTTGGCCCAACAAAGGTCCAATGACATCCTGCTATCTGGGACAAGGAGCGCTGATAAATTTCTGAATCAGTACTACTCTCTTGAAACAAATCACTACTTCTAGACTGTTTAAGCTAAGAGAAACCCTATTGCTCTTTATTTGAAAAATAAATATAATCTAAAAATTACAGAGATATCTCCCATTTTAGAGAGATATAAAAAAAAAAATAGAGACATGAACTGAAAGAGATACCAAAGCGTATCTATCAACTTAAAGAAATATCTCTTATACTTTTCTAAGAGAGCTATCTCTTTTACTATGAGAAATATTTCCTCTGCTTAAAGTTATATGTCTTTCAGGGGGGTAGAGAGATGTCTCTTTAAACTAGTGATATATCTCTTTTGCTTTTTAAGATGTCTTTCCAAAAAGGCGATATCTTTCAAAGTAAAAGAGATATCTCTCTTAAGTTTAAAGTGAAAGAGATATCTTTTAGAAACGTCCAAAAAAAAAAAAAAAAAAAAAAAAACTGGTATCTTTCAAGCAAAAAGAGATATATCTTTTCATTACCTTATTATTTTTATGCAATTTTCATTTTTATTTTCTCTGTTTACCGAAAGTATGCTTTTTTATTCACGTAACTAAATTAAAGTGTCCTTAAAATTCGACCTATTCTACATATTAACTTAATTAAATATGACAAGTAATTAAGTGTTTTCTAGATTTCAAATTACAATGTTGTAGGTGTTGAATTATTTCATAAGCTGAGATATTCGATTGCAATTGAGAATATATTCTTCATTCGTTTTCTTGAATATAAAGCTTTGTGTCACTACATTTTGAAAAAAAATTTACGTACTTTTAAAAAAAATTCAAAGTGCGTTAAAACTGGGACAAAATCAATGCACTTTGATATACTGTAGACGTACTTTTTTCCGCGGGGTCATAATTCCGCGGAATCCTAATTTCTGTTTAATCCGCGGGTAGAAAATTACGCGGATTTTCTTAACTGTCACTATATGCCATGCATTTATATAAAGTACGCTTGGACAAATTTCCGCGGATTATCTGTGACCGCGTACATAGCGTAAATTAATACCACGCGGAAAAAAAGTACTTCTACAGTATTTTTTTAAAAAAAAAAAAAGTTAAAAATGTACATCAACATTTTTTCCATAGAGGTACTTAACGCACCTTGAAAAAAAATGTTTAAAATAAATTTCTGGGCTTAGATTTTATATTTCTTACGAAAAACCGATAAACTGATTTATTCTCATCGAGAAAGAGAAGACAGGTAAAAGGACCCTCAGCCCATTTCTTTATCTTTCCTACCCAAATATTCCGTTATGTACGGAAGCCATGGAGGGACATTGACTTACTTGTTATGACTTATTTGTTACAACTTGTTTGTTGTGACTTAATTATTATAATTTACTTGTTATAAGTTGAAAATAAGTGTAACGTTGCTATGTAGAACTTGAAGTTTAACTTAAAAATGATATGTATAACTATACGATATGGTTTTAATTGATTAATTGTACATATTTGAAATTTAATATCTAATACAATCGTGACTACTTAATCCTTATCGGTTGATAATTTTTTGTTATAACTTAATTTTAATTTGCTAAATGTAATAGCTTGCTACTTAATAGTTGTAACTTAATTTTCATTTGTAACTTCCAGATTGCATAGTTATTGAACACATGAGTATAACTACCATCTTATCTTGTCGTTAGTAATTCATTCAATTTTAAAGTATTTCTTTTTTCTTTTCTGAAACTACACGTAGCCCCATTTCTCACGCTAAGTTTTTGGTTTAAATAAATTTGTGATAACAAAAATAAAATAGCTCTTAGCATAAATAACAATATGATCGATCGTTTTATACTAGGATATACATGTATGATATAGGCATGCAAGTTTGCCTTCTAAAGGATTTAATCATGGAACCACAGGGGAACTCAAGAAGGCTCCAGACCCCCTGTCGTCCTCTGCAAAGTTTCAATTCCACCCTAGCTACGTCTCCAGGATCGTGACATAAAGGAAACTCAAGTCTAAGACCATGCTTAAGAATCACTTAAGTACAATTGTTTACTAAAGATAGTAACAATAAGCGTGCTAAGATTTGGCAATCTTAACAAAACTTAGGCGGCCGGTAGTGATGATTTAAGAATGTTTGAAGAACATACACAGTAATCATGGATTTGTATATTCAAGATGATGATGTGAAATGCAGTAGACTATGAGACAGAGAAATTGTCGGTGAGGTAGAGAATGATGACTAGAAAGCTCATTCTATACACAAGAGCATGTTCTAAGTAGACCCATTTCTTTAAAAAGGCAAGCCGTGACAAATAAGTTGATGATGCAAAGATTTGAAGAGTCAGAATTTTCCAAACTCCATGGCCTATACAATGCCTTTTTTAGTAAATATAATCTACTGTTAAGTCGGATGATAAATGACAATGATACAAATTGTAAGACCATCCTTTACACACTGAATTGTCTACATTTTTTTCTGTCTGTCCGATACCAAGAGCACATAGCGGGTGTGACCGGTTAACACGGGATGCTTAATACTCCTTTGCACCTGATCTGACCTCTGCTGTTTTTCGTCTGTTTTGGCTCTGCTGTCATTTAATGTTCTCACAAATGTTTAAGCTTGATAAGTTTGATATCTCTATATTTCATTTACACGATTTCATAATTCACATGTTCGTTCCAAGGCCCGACCGCTTTTTTTCCTGTCTTTCACTACAAGCCATGATGTAATTTCTTAAACCACACCTATCGATGAACCTATAGATTTACACAGAAATCAAATTTGTTAGCATTTTACAGATTTATGTCCAAAATTTGAATTTAATGTATTTTTCTATCAACCCACGTATGTACATGTATACGTCATAGACATGAATTACCGGTACTCCTTTTGAGGAATTTTTTTTTTAGACCCGCTTCATCTTTTTTACAAACAGCAACCGTCGGGAATGAAAATGGAACTAATAATTCGTATTTTGTTTTTGTTTTCTTTGTATTTGCAACAGCATTTTCGAGATAAATACAAATAAATCTTCAACTAAACGAGTCAGACTGCATCAAACATTCTTTATTTTTCTTCAAGACATAGATTTTGTTCTGTCTCTAATTCTTTTTGTTCTGTGATTAGTGTGTTTTTGAGTCTGTCTCATCCACGAATCTGGAATAATTGTAGCTTGGAAATTAATATCAAGACAATTTTACAGTATGTATTTCTAAAAGATCTAATACATATAATAATACTTTAAAGGATATTTTATTATGCATTTCCATACCACCGAATTAAAAGTTTAAAGTTAAATTATAATTGTGGTGAATTGTAGTTTACTTACACTGAATCGACATCTTCCATTTCTACATCTTTGCCAAAATTGACAATCTCGATCCTGTGAAATAAAAAATAATCGTATTATCCAGCGTTTAATTTTTACGGTATGATCAAAATCTAGTATACATTAAATATGATGCACAGATAGTTCATTAACTAAAATGTAATTAATTGAAAAATAATCATATCCAGTAAGAACCTAAAGTATAAGAATAGTTCCTGAAAATTCTGTTTCTGACTTGATTTAAGAACAAAGAATAATTAATTCAACTCACTCTATAGCATTCTTGTAGGTCATCTGAAATTTATGAAAATAAAATAAATTAAATTGGCACGAATTGCACAATTATTACGAATTATACAATTATCAATGCAATAAGTCTTATCATTTTTCAATTTTTTCATTTTTTTTTTTTTTTATATTTTTTAAAGTTTTGTTATGTTGTTAGCATATTGTTAAGTAATGTCAGACCTTCTTTATTTGACCCCTGTTTGAGGGATGTAGGGGGTTGAATCGATTGTCTACAAGCATTGTGTACTAAACTCTTTCAGTATCAAAGAAGAGTTTCTCAAACGCATTGCGTTTTCTATATCTAAACGACCGGGAAACAATCCTGATTGAAATTAAATCTAAAGCAATTCAAATGTATTCTAAGGTGTCAAAATTTATTAAGAAAGTTTTCAAAACTGTATGTCCTTCATATATATAACTGATTACATTTATATGTTTGCTTCATTTTTTTAATATATATACTCAGTACTCGTTTTTGATAAGCCTTGACAATTATTTTTGTTTGTATTTTACATATGTACCTCATATACCAGTGGTCTGGTTTTGAGAGATTTGAGAGAATAAAGAGTTGAAGGTCAAATAAGAGGAATTCAATGAAAATATGCCAAACAGCTGGAGAGGCATGTCGAGGATACTTTTGTAGGAATGGTACTCAATTTAAAGAATGTTCTATGACTTTTGAAAATATGAACAAATAATTCCATAGGGAATTGTTTAAGGTCATTAACGAATAAATCAAGATAATTTTAAAATTTAAGAACATGTACAAACCGAGATGTATTCCCCTTTTGCCTCAGCTTTGAAATACAGGTATGTAAATGTAAATTAAGAAAGACTGAGGCAAAATGGGAGTATCTTAAAATACTATTGTAAAAGCAAAAAACCTTGACAATTGATGAATTGCTTGTACAATGTTTAATTACACAGTTAAAAGCATTATTAATTAAAATAACAAATTAAGAAAAATAAAGACAATATTACAGTTAAAGCAAATTGGGAACAAACCCCGAAATAATCAAAGAACAGACACGCAGTTAATCTGAAATAAAGCCTTTTTCAACATTACGGCTTGATTCTATTTATCACGACTGTTATTTAAAGATCAACGAAATTCATGTACAAAAGTAAATAAAATTCCATGTCTTTTGTACGTCAATTTGAGAAGGCTTCCGTTTTGTTGTCCTCGATTATAGATGCAATAGTATTAAAAGGATGGTGATTTTGAAAGCCAAGTATGATTTGAAGTAAAATTTCAATAAAGCGAAAACATCGATATCGATAGATTTTTGAAGGGCAACGCATACACTGTATTAGGTGTTTTCAGATTCTGCGAATGTTGCGTGTTTCAATATATTGCATTTAAGGATCGGTGCCGCGGTTTCTTCTAGAGCACATTTTTAATTAAACATTTAGTTCACCGTAGATTTACTATGCCAATTTTAAACGGGTTATTTTGCATAGTAGTAAATATTTATTAACGCTGACACAATTAATAAATATGATATGATTTATAAAGAAAACTGCAATATGCTAGTAATCAAATTAGTTAGTTCAATTTCAAGTAATTTATTTTTTTGCTTCATACGATACATTAGATTACATACAGTATAGTAATAGCTAAACATATATACAATATTATAAGATATAACAATATGAAAGTGAGCATAATAAATAAACAGCAAGTAAGTAGGATGTGTTTTAACAAGCAATTGTAATTAGTAAAATGTTTCTACTTGTATGTAAAAGGGAGGTGCAATTATTTCAAAGAAGGTGCCCCAATTCGACAATGAATATATCTTTCAATTCAGTTTGGGTTTACTGTGATTTTTTCTTAGAATTTGCATTGTATATATACGGTACATATATTTATAAGAATTAATTCTTGCTTTGTATACATATGCAGAATCTTCTTTTGTTGATTAATCTATAATCTTTGTATCAACATATACGACAACATATTGAAAGTTTCATTTTAATGTTATTTCTTACCTTGAACACATACACCATTCTGACATCTTTCTCTTGGATTAGTGCAAGGATTCCACTATTTAACAAAGATCAAATGTCATTAAATAAGAAACATGTTTTACTCATTTTGAGGGGTTTTATAATTTTTAATTGTGATAAGATATTCCCTTTTATTTCTAAAATAAAAAATATATACATGTATTTAAAATAATAGTTACCGGTTCTTGGCAAGGTTGATTTCCTGAAATAAAAAAAATCCCATTAACCATTGTATTTAAAAAATATTACATGTACGAATGAGTCAAAAATAATCATCAATGATTAAGCTATGAATAAATAAAGAAATCTGCCATGTACCTCAAAAGCAAATTTCATTTCTTGCATTAAAATTTTATCCAGTAGTAAAATAATAAAATGTTTGCACATGTATAAATAACAGACGGGTGCAACAATTTCTTAGAAGTTGCCCAAATGATATAATAAATTAATATATGTAATATAATAAATACTACTTAATTAATACATGTATATTTCAGCATATTTTGTGAAAGGAACATTCACATAATTTGTAAACAAGTGCAGAACGGTTTTTAATGGTAAACGTAAATCTCTTATCTTTATATGATCTCTTACAACATTTTAAAAGTTTCAATGTGATTCATACCTCTAACACATCTACCATTTTGACATATATCTCGAGGATCACGGCATGGCTTCAACTGTTTAACAAAGAACAAAGAATCATTGAATAAGAGTAATGTTTCAAACATTGTTTAGATACATATATATAATATCATCATTTAGATTGGTTTTCTTTTTTCTTTATAATAAACAGAAATATACATGAATTTAAAATAACAGTTACCCAGGAACAAGTCTCCTGATTCACTGAAATGGAAGAAAGCACATCATACATTAGCGTATAAAACGTATTACACGTGGTAAACACGTGTATCTTATCATTTATAATGAGGACAGCTTTTTTAATAAAAACATTAAATGTTTTTAAAAGAAAATTGTATGGATTTTATGGATACTTATGGTTTTTTGTTTGATTATTTTTTATGATTCACTTGACAAGCCTCTCCCAAATGCGAGGTCCTCTTTATTCCTGTCTCACCACCTGTGCGCATGTGCACAGGATAACGTCAGTCTCCATAAACATTTTTAACAATCTACTGATGATTGTTTAAAGTATGTGAAAACATATCTTGGTTGCTTCGTCACTTATTAATTAATAAATGACCATTCAATTCCAACGTTAAATTTTTATTTGTGTCAAACAGAGCACCGCCATATCAGGTATCTATAAAATTCTTCAGTTGTAAGTTTTTCCCTGTTGTATATTACCATCAAATGCAATTATTTTATATAAGATCTCCCAATACCATCATAAATTTATACTGAAATTGCAGATTAGTGTAATAACGAATTTTCTCAACTACGAGGGTTGATCCAAAAGTAAAGTTACAACTTTAATAAAATTGCTATATATCGACGTAAAGCAACAAAATTATACATGATGGAAGCTTTATTTATTTTAAATCAGACCTGAAAAATCCAAAGGAATATGATGTATACTTTCCAAATTATCATATTTTAAACAATATGCGTTTTTTCTAGTCCCCGCACCTAAACTTAACGTCATATGACGGATATGCACCGTCATACTTTTAAACGTTTCCCCTTCTTTATTAAAAATATTGTGATTCGCAAACCCTTTAACCAATTCCACTTTCTTTAAGAATTCTTGGTACCATTATACACTCACTCTTTTCGTAATTAAGCCCGCTGTCAAAATTTTTTGGACAGTAGCATAAGACAAATTTAAAAATTCACATATCACTCTATACGTTTGTCTATTTCGACAACGTCAGACACCATTGAAGGTTTCCGTCTGATCTCCTATCTCCTATGCTTATCATTCAGTGACCAATCACCTGCCCAAAATTACTGAAACCGTTTACATTCTTTATTCTATAAGTCTGATTGATTAACGTAACTGTCGCTTGTGATGATTTCCATATTTTGAAGCAAAAAATATAATGCATTGCAACTCGTCGAGCCGTTTTTTTTCCCATTTCGAAAATCCCTTTGTTCAATTCAACAAAGTAAAATAATAATATTTATGATCACAAATACATGTGCTGTCATTTTATTTTCAATTAAAGACTAGAAAATGACGAGAATTGTTCTTTGTCTTTTAAAAAATTAGGAGATTAGCTGCTTTTTTTAGAACCTTTTTAATGTGTTTGTCTTTTTTCTTCTTAGAAAAAATACTCTTTAAAACGTGACGTTCCGTTGTGACGCGGCGACACCCCCTACGCTCTATGTTTTAAACATCTATAAAATAAATTCAAATAAACATTATTAAATCAAAATTTCAATGTTAATTAGATTCATATTCGTGCATCTTTCGACATTTTGTATTTGATAATATGACGCAAAATATAAAGGATATGGACACTGTGACATTACTTTTGGATCAACCCTCCTGTGTATCGGCTAGTGCTAATAATGAATGTGTATGTACTTATGCAGAACGATTTTATTGGTATATCTGTAATTTTTGTTCATATCTTTTACAGCATTTTAAAAAATTCACGTATTCATACCTGGAACACATACACCATCTTGGCATTCATGTTGTGGATCACGACATGGGCTGCTCTATTTAACAAAGAACAAAACTTACTGATATTGTTATAATTTTGATATAAACAACACTTCAATACGCAAGTTTCGAGATTATCTCCATTGGTGCGCTCTTTCGTTGAGGAGGGGAGTTTGGTTGCCGTGTAAAAAACAGGTGGGACAGATATTTCTTATTGGATATATCGCATCATTGATATACTGGTTTATCGTAACTAAATAATTGTAAGGATGCACTGTTCAACTCGAGAATAACCGAATTCAAGTAAAGGTGTCATTTTTAAAGCAAAAAAATCGGAACAAAAAAGAAAATTCAGTGGATGTGAGACTTTTCAGACGAGGGAAGAGATATATGGACCTCTAATAAATACGGTAAACATGAATCTGATCATTACATGTCGGCAATCTAAATGACACATTGATTTTTTACCTTCTTATAACTTCAAAAAACCCACTTACTTTTTAGAGAATGTTTGTACAATCAAGAAAATCTTTTACTTTTTATAAAGACCACGACGTTTATTTCGTTTTCAAGTACCCTATAATTGAATTTAGATATGTAAATATACACAATTCAGCTTGATAAAATCATAAACGCAACAATGCTTAACATTTTTATCTTTCTATAACATTAAATAAATTTTAAAAGCCATAAACATCGTGCATTTATTTATGCACGTTTGTATACATAAACAAACTGTCCCACCTCCATGTTGAAATGGATACTTTTTGCGCCTCTATCGCAGGAGAGTTACAATCTCGAAACTCGCGTATTACTCTTGAAAATGATTTATTTTTCCTTAGCTCGCTACGTTACTGGAGATCGCGTTTTCGTATCAACGACCGCGACTGACCTAAGTCGATAAAAATAGGTAGCAACTGTTCCTTCGCCAAGCGCTCGGCACTTTGCACAAAGTAAAAGTTGCAGCTCATTCGGATGAGCCCTTATAAACCGAAATCTCGTGTCACAGTAGGCGTTAGCACTACAAAGAACCCTCCTGTTCTAAATTTAAAAAAACCCTTTACCAGTATATGGTGACACCATATATTGTCAATCAATCGGTCTTTTTTTTTAAATACACGTAAATTAAAGAATACAAGTATTGCAAATAAGAGATAACTTACCGGAGAACAAAATTCAGCTGGATCTTCTGAAATTAAAAAAAATAATCAGGCCGTTAATCAATGTATTTCAGGCATTGTAAGCAGTAATTAGTCACAAGTGACAATACATTATCTATTCATCTAATCATGAATTATAAAGAAAACTAAAATATAACTTCAAAGCAAATATCATATATTGCATTAAGACTTTATCCATTTATAGTTAAGTAAATGCACTTATTTATAACATACAGTTGCAACAATTAATAATAAAGTTTCCAAAGTATACTTTAATTTATATTTCAACCCTTTTTGTGCGAGGAACATTCATATGATTTGTATTGATTTATATGAAATGTAACATGTAAAGAAGTGCAGAACATTTTTTTGATGGTAAATCTCTAATATTTTTTTTATTATCCAATTGATGTAAATTCATACCTCGAACACATCTACCATTTCGACATACATCTCGTGGATCACGGCATGGCCTTCTCTATTTAACAAAGAACAAAACTCATTAGATAGAAATATCAATATAATTTTGATATGAATAATAGTTCATTTACTTGTGTTTTGTTTTCTTTTTCATTTTAGCTCGCCCCGAGATCGGAAGGTCGTGCATTCGAAACACGGTCGTGACTTACGTAAGCCAATAAAAAAGGCAGCAAATGTTCCTGTGCCAAGCGCTTGGCACTGAGACCTTAAAACCTGAGGCTCCGTGTCACAGTAGGCTTTGGTACGATAAAAAAAACCCTCCTGTTCAATGGTCCTGAGTACCGAATAAAGGTCTAAATTTGAAGTCCTTCACCAGAATATGGTGATATCTCTTCATGCGCGAAAAATTCTCATAAGGCACGTAAAACTGCATACATTACCAATCAATCAATCAATCTATTATCTATTTTGTTTGAAATAAATCATTATGGAAGAATACAAGTATTGCCAATAAGAGATTACTTACCGGAGAACAAAATTCTGGAACGTCTGAAATAAAAAAAAACTCGTTAATCATTGATTTTATGCATTGTAAGTAGTAGAGAGTCAACACTGACAATATCTTTTAATTTAATCATGTATTATGAGGAAAACTAAAATTTAACTCCAAATCAAATATCATCTATTGCATTACAACATTATCCAATTCTAGTAAAATGTTTGCATTTAAAAAAACAAACAAACAAATACAACAAATTATAAGAAAGTATCTAGATCACACACCTACATGTGAACCCAATTATTGCGAGGAATATTTATATTATATAATTTGTATTGATTTGTACTAAATGTAAAATGTATAGAGGAACAGAACAGTTGTTATGGTAATTCTCTAATCCTTTTTTATTATATCTTGCAACATTTTGAAAGTTTCAATGTAATTCATACCTCGAACACATCTACCATTTCGACAAACATCTCGTGGATCACGGCATGGCTCATACTGTTTAACAAAGAACCAAACTTATTAAATAGGAATATTAATATAATTTTGATATAAGTCACAGTTCATTTAAATTTACTTGTGTTTTGTTTTCTTTTATTATTTTATCTCGCCCCGTGATTGGAAGGTTGTGCATTCGAATCACGGCCACGACTGGAGTTAGTCAATAAAAAGGGAAGCAACTGTTTCTTTTTCAAGCACTTGGCACTGAGACCTTAAAAACCGAGACCCCGTGTCACAGTAGGCGTTGGCACTATAGAGAACCATCCTACTCAATGGTCCTGAGTATCGAATAAAGGTCTAAATTTGAAATTCTTGACCCGTACATGTTTGTGGTGACATCTCTATATTGAGCGAAAATTTCTCAAACGGCACGTAAAACAGCATGAATTGTCAATCAATCGATCAATCTATCTATTTTTCTTTAAAATAAATCATTATATGGAAGAATACAGGTATTGTCAATAAGAGAAAACTTACTATAGAACAATATTCTTGATCTTCTGAAATCATTTAAAAAACAGTCCGTTAATCATTGAAATTAAGGCATTGTACGTAATAAAGAGTCACAAGTGACAATACCTATTAATTTAATTATAAATTATGAAGAAAACTAACATTTAACTCCAAAGCAAATATTATCTATTGTATTAAAACATTGTCCAATTATAGTAAAATGTTTGCACTTATTATTTAACAGACAGTTGCAACAATTTGTAAGAAAGTATCGACATTATACACCAAATGTAACACGTATAGAAGTTCAGAACAGTTTTTTTTATGGTAAATATCTTGTTTTTTTTAATCTCTTACAGCATTTCGAAAGTTTAAATCTAATTCATACCTCGAACACATTTACGATTTCGACATACATCTCGTGGATCACGGCATGGCATCAACTGTTTAACAGAGAACAGAATCATTGCATAAGAGTAATATTTAAATCGTTTTACATATATAAAACATCGTAATCATTTAAGGAATCACTGTATATTTAGTATAATAAAAATGTAGACATAGATTTAAATTACATGAGGACTCCCATGCCAATTTCAATAGTCATCACAACTGACGTCAAACACAAAGGTAATCGCACGAGATTTACATGCATATTTGACCTCCTTAGTGTCAGACACAGGGACAGATGCGCACGCGACATTTGCATGCATATTAGGCCTCCTTAGCTCCTGACCTATCGACCTGCCTTATTTACATTCCGGTAGAATTATCAAGAAATCAACTCCGCTAACTTTCAAAGAGTTATCACGGACAAAGAAATTTAGAAATGGAAATATATTGTGACTAGTTTTCTTTTTTCTTCTGAATAGAAGAATAAATGAATTTACAATAAAACTTACGAAGGAACAAGTCTGCTGATTTCCTAAAATGGAAGTAACACTTCATGAATAAGTTTATAAAACACATTACACATTAGCTAGTAGTATGTTATCATTAACAATTATAACATATAATACCTAAAATGCTATATTATTTATCTAAAGAAAATGTTACTCCTTGCAGTAAAGTTATCTAATTGGAATTTTTATCTGATGTATATTAACATGAACTACGATAATTTAAAAAAATGCCCCAAGAGATTATAGATACATGTATATACAAAATTTTATATTAGAGTAATAGGAATTTTCTCATCATATGTATTAATAATCACTAATAATATGTTTCTTGGGACATATTTTTCCTGCGAGTTATTTCCCTTTGCCTTTATCTTGGAGGTCAGACAAGTGAATTTTCTTCTTTGAGCAACCGATTTTAAAGATGTATTTTATTAAATAAACGATAACAAATCTTTACAATATTAAAAGTATGAATTTAGCTCTAACAACGTTATTTGTGAGAAAAGCAGTGTTACCTACACCCCAATACGCACTATGACGAGTTAAATTTGTTTGAATAATGAAGGAATCTGGACCTGTTGACCTCCAATATGGCGACCAACAGGGAATAACTCTTACTAAATTTATGTCTATCGAAAACGTTTTGTTGTTTACACATGCAGAACGTTTTTTGATGATAAACAGTGATGTAGTGTAATCTTTTTAATCGTATTTTAAAGTCTCAGTGTATTTCATACCTGGAACGCATCTTCCTCCTTGACATTCATGTCGTGGATCAGGACACGGCCTATACTATTTAGCAAAGAACAAATCTCATTCAGTAGGAATAATATGAAAATCATTTTGAGATAAACACCATAATTTATTTGTGATCTTTTGTTAAATGATAGAAAATGAGTATTTTAAATTAAAGTTACCGGTATCAAAGAACATTGTTGTAATTGACCTGAAATTAAAGAAATCAGTGAAAGTGCTTATGAATCGAAGATACTGTAGAAGTACTTTTTTCCACGTGGTATTAATTTACGCTATGTACGCAGTCACAAATTTTACGCGGAAATTTGTCCCATCGAACTTAATACAAATATATGGCATATAAAGAAAGGCTTAAGATATCTGCTTAATTTTCAACCAGCGGATTAAACAGAAATAGAGATTCCGTGAAATTATGATCCCATGGAAAAAAGTACGTGTACAGTAATTATAAGCAAAAAATGATAGAAAATAAATTCTACAATAAAAACATCTTTCACAATAAAACATTTTACAATTATGTTTTCACTCAAATTGGAAGATGCAGGAATTCCCTAGAGAGTGTCCAAATAGAAAACTTAATTTCTATAAGAATTCCATTCATTGTATTTGGGAATTTTCCATATATTTTATAATAATCAGCACTTTAGCCTTCTTGTGGATAAACAAAAACACAGACTGAATTTTCTAACAAATCTGAAAACGTTGTCTTTACTAGTATTTCAAACTGCATTCTGAAATTTTAATATATTTCATACTTCTAACACATCTCCCATCTTGACACTCATATCTTGGATCACGGCATGGATTATTCTAAAACGAAAAGCAAATCTTATATCTTATATCGTAGACCTCACTCAATAGCAATAATATACCGTATAAGTAGAATGAATTATAGACAGTAATACTTTTCTATTTACCATTTTAAAATGCAATAATATAATGTACATTTACCGAACTATGACGTCATTAATGACATTTACTATGACGTCATAGACGCTATAACGTTATGTTATACTTGTTGAGTTTCAAATAAACCACTATACGGTTCAGATGTGTTTTCTATGAGTGCTACAATCTTGACATTGGTGCCGTGACGAAAGAGGAGAGATGACTTCTAAACTGAAGGCAGTAAGAGCAGGACAGAGAAGTGCTGTAACCAGACTTCTAAAAAGACTAGATGAAGAAAATGAAGATGCAGAGGAAATTGAGGCTATTTTGGAGACATTAACGGACAAACAGGAAATTCTTAGAGATCTGGATGAGAAAATTCTAACAGAAACAGCAGAGGAGGACATTGAGAGAGAAATACTGGAGACAGATGAGTACAATTTCAATCTTAATTCTAAAATGAGAAAATTTAAGAAACATCTGATAGTTCATCGTTCAAATTTGAATCCATCAGCCAACATTTATTCAAATCAGAATGAAAATTCACAAATTGAAGAGAATAGTCAATCAAGACAAAATTTCAGTGAAAATTCAAGAGCTCATCAGTCCCTTACAAGCATTCATTCAAATCCAAACAGTGGTAACTTTCACAAACTTCCGAAATTAAACTTACCCATTTTTGAGGGAAATGTGTTGGAGTGGCAGTCATTCTGGGATTCATTCGATTCGGCTATTCATAGCAACAACACGTTGACAGAAGTTCAAAAGTTTAATTACTTAAAGTCTTTAGTAGCAGAAGAGGCATCGAACACCATTTCAGGATTTGCACTCACACATGCAAACTACAACAGAGCGATTGAGCTTCTACATGAAAGGTTTGGACAAAAACACAAGATAACTCAGTCTTACATGCAAGCGCTCTTGGACCTACCCACTCCCAAGAATAATCTCACAAGCCTGCGTCATTTTCATGACCAAGTGGAGACATACGTCAGAGGTTTAGAATCCTACGGACAAGCTCAAGATACATACGGTTCTCTTCTAGTACCTGTGATTCTGAACAAATTACCTACTGAAATACGCAAGAATTTGGCACGTGAACATGGCTCTACTGATTGGTTACTAGGTGATTTGAGAAACAGTCTTTACAGGGAACTCGAAATATTAGAAGCTGGAGCAGGTATTGATGCAACAGAACCAAGCGCAACATCAACCTTTTATACCCATTCAAAGTCCAGTCATAAGCAAGTTCAACACAACTTCAGTCCAAGGAAACCTCAGGTATGCTGTGCATATTGTAAGGAGCCGCATTATTCAAATGATTGTACAAAGTACAAAAACTGCACTGACCGCATGAAAATTGTCAAACGAGACAAGTTATGCTTTAACTGTTTGGGCCGACATCGTGTTACAGACTGCCAATCCAAATCAAATTGCAAAGTCTGCAAAAAACGACATCACACAAGTTTGTGTTCAAATCGTGAGGTAGTCAAAAGCAACAAGGACAGTACCCCTTCACTTCAAGCAAAAAATACAGAAAGAGCAGAAACGTCAGTGATGCATTCATCTTCACATAGAGATCAACCAAACGTTTTGTTACAAACTGCAGTTGCACCTGTCACATCTGGAAAACTGACAACTGATGCTAATATTCTGTTCGACGAAGGAGCTCAAAGATCATTTATCTCTAGGAGTTTGGCTGACAAGATAGAATTAACACCAACAGGATATGAGAATATCAACATTCTTGGATTTGGAGAATCAGGAAAAGAGAAAGGAGTTCAAAAGTTGCAGACAGCTGTAGTCAAGGTCCAAACTATACAGAGAGAAGAAATACCTGTCAAAGTCTTAGTGGTCCCAGAGATAGCAGCTCCAATTAAAACGCATGTAGAAAATGCAGCAAAATTATCGTATTTGAGGAATTTGAGATTGGCACATCCTGTTGCACAAGAGGAGGCATTCCAAATTGAATTACTTATTGGAGCAGATCAGTACTGGAATTTGGTGGAGGATAAGATAATTAGAGGAAAGGGTCCAACTGCCATTAAATCTAAACTTGGATATTTACTGTCTGGACCATTATATGGATCACAATCCCATGCACTTGAATACAACACATCAATGATGAATGTTATGGTGTCACACAAAATGGAGGAGCACAATATTGAGAAGTTTTGGCAGATTGAGGCAATTGGAACTGAGAAAGAGTATGAGGAATCAAGTAATCAGAACTTTCAGCTATCATATCAGAAGGATTCCATACGATTTCAAGACAATCGGTACCATGTAAAGCTTCCATGGAAAGAGGACCATCCTGCATTGCCCTTAAACAAAAATAAAGCTTACCGTAGAACAGTCGGTGTTATAAATCGCCTCAAAATGGAACCGGAAATGCTGATCAAATATGGGGAAATAATTGCTGAACAGGAAAAACGCGGATTCATAGAAAAGATAGACAGCGAAGTTCCAACAAATCGTAAAGTTCACTTCATACCACATTTTCCAGTAAAGAAGGATTCAGCTACAACTCCTGTAAGGATAGTATACGATTGTAGCTGTCACGAAACACCTACTGCTGCATCTCTGAACGATTGTTTGATGAACATCCCACCACAACTGAATGATATTGCGTCAATATTACTGAGATTTCGTCTCAACGGATATGCAGTGACAACAGACATAGAAAAAGCATTTTTGAACGTAGGATTAGAAGAGGAAGACCGAGATGTTACGAGATTCTTCTGGTTTGATGAACCTACAAATCCTAACGGAACGTTAGTGAACTACAGATTTAAATCTGTTTTATTCGGAGCTACTTGTTCCCCTTTCATTTTGAATGCTGTTCTGATGAAGCATTTAAAGGAGAACGCATCTACATGGACACAGAAGTTAACAGAAAATCTTTATGTTGACAACATTATTTCCAGTTTTCCAACAGAAAATGAATTAATTTCATTCTACAACTGCTCTCGCACTTTGTTTGCCAAAGCTGGATTTAACCTTCGATCATGGGGATCAAACAGTGAAATCCTACAAGAGCATGCTAAGAAGGATGGAGTGTTTGACAAGGACAGTATTGTCAAAGTACTAGGAATGAAATGGAACGTCAAAGAGGATGTTCTAACCTTTGCAAAACAAGAAATAGCCAACACAGGAAGAAACAGTTTGACAAAGAGAGAAGTGCTAAAACAATCTTCAAAAATATATGATCCTTTAGGATATATCAGCCCGATAACTGTCAAGGCGAAGATGTTTATTCAAGAGTTGTGGAAAAAGAACCTAGAATGGGATCAGCACCTACCAAAGGAACTAGCTGACAAGTGGATTGAAATTGCACAAAACACAGAAAATGCCACCTCCCTGGAAATACCCCGTATGTGTATCCGTGAAAACCCATCAGAAACGACTGTACACATATTCAGTGATGCAAGCATGAAGGCCTATGGAGCATGTGCATACATTGTTTCAGGAGACCAAAGTTCACTTATTATGGCCAAAAACAGAGTTGCGCCATTAAAAACACTTACAATACCTAAACTGGAATTGATGGGAGCATTACTTGGAGCAAGATTATTAGAATTCATCAAGAAAAACATCCAATTCTCAGAAGCGGTCTTATGGACAGACAGTCAAATTGTCCTGAGCTGGTTGGAAACAACAAAAACTTTGGGCACATTTGTGAGAAACAGAATACAAGAAATCAAGAAGTTAACTGAACAGTACAAATGGAGGTACTGTCCAACAGCCTCAAATCCTGCTGATATTTTATCTCGCGGTGCTGACTTTGACAAATTTAGGAAGAACGAATTGTGGTCAAAAGGACCAACTTGGATTACTGACAAAAACATGTGGCCCATATATGACAAAACCGAAAGTCATGTTCTTGCAAACATAACAGAATCTGAGAAATGTGGATACCAGGAGGAGGACTCACAAGACAAGAAAGATGTACAGCCTGATCCCAGAGAACAAAAAATTTCAGAAATTATTGACATCTCGAAGTTTAACAATTACAGAAATTTGTTAAACGTTACTTCTTATGTCCTAAGATTCATACAAAATTGTTCCAAAGGACAGAAAGTTACAGGTCCGCTGACTGTCTCAGAAATTGAACACAGCTCCCTGATGTGGATTAAAAATGCTCAACAAGAAAACTATCCAGATATTTTTGTAGAACTACAAAAAGATGGAAAATCTAAACATTGTCTATCAAAACAGCTGAAATTATACTTAGACAATGAGGATCTGATCCGATGTGGAGGGAGAATACACAATGCACCAATCAGCAAAACAGCAAAGCATCCAATACTCCTAGCAACCAAAGATCCACTGACCACTTTGATTGTTTTAGATGCACATAGAAGAAATTTGCACTCAGGAGTCAATAGTACAGTCACATTGTTGAGACAGAATTACTGGATACAAAGAATTCGTCAGAGTGTAAAATCTGTATTGCGAAAATGCATTACATGTAGAAAAATCATGGGAAAACCTTATCCCATTCCAGAAGCACCACCGTTACCTAAAGACAGATGAGAGAAGAACCTCCTTTTACTGTAACTGGTGTGGATTTCACTGGTGCCCTGAAGATACGAAAAAAGAATGGACAGGAAGGCAAAGTATACATATGTCTTTTCACTTGTGCTAGTACAAGAGCTGTCCATCTGGAACTGGTAACAGACCTCACTGAAGAACAATTTATTCTAGCCTTTCGGAGATTTTCCAGCAGGAAATCACTTCCAAAAATTATGATATCTGACAACGCAACCACATATGTTGCTTCTTCTAAGGAAATCAAAAAGTTAACATCTTCACACAGTCTTCAAGAAACCTTAAACACCCATGGTACAAGATGGAAATTCATACCTAAGAGAGCACCCTGGTACGGAGGCTTCTGGGAACGACTAATAGGACTTACAAAGAACTGCTTAAGGAAAGTACTAGGGCGATCCTTTGTAAATTTAGATGTCCTGAACACAATCATCGTAGAAATTGAATGCATTTTGAATGACCGTCCTCTGACCTATGCATCAGCCGACCCATTGGACGAAGATCCCCTAACACCCTCTCATCTACTATATGGAAGGAAAATCAAGTCATTACCTTATCCTGGGAGTTCCAGTGAAGAAAATGGAACAACTGATTTGAACCATGTATCTGCGAATGAAACTTACAATATTCAACAAAAAGTCATTCAACACTTTTGGCAACGTTGGAGAAAGGAATACTTAACCTCCTTAAGAGAATATCATCGCAGCCACGGAGAAAGCAAACAAAATATCAAGACCGGAGACATCGTTCAAATTTTTGATGAATTCAACCCAAGAAATCTGTGGAAACTGGCAAAGATTGAGGAGCTTATTTCCGGCCAAGATGGACTTATAAGATCTGTTTTATTAAAGACCAGGAATGGTATAACTTCTAGGCCAATTACAAAACTGTATCCATTAGAATTAAATTCTGGGGATGATGACAAACATTCAATACCGACAAAGGATCGTGAGGCAAAACTGAAAGCTATTGAGCAGATTTCCAGTCATTCTAAGTGAAATAATCTAATTTTTGATATGACATTGTAAATAACTTTTTAAAAAGAAATCAATGCATTTTTTAGCTAAAAAAAACCGCGTCTGATATTTTCAGTCCAAAGACTTTATTCTATACTTTTGTGGGCCGGAGAATGTCATGAATTATAGACAGTAATACTTTTCTATTTACATTTTAATGCAATAATATTAATGACATTTACCGAACTATGACGTCATAGTACTATGACGTCATAGACGTTGCTATAACGTTATGTTATATACTTGTTGAGTTTCAAATAAACCACTATACGGTTCAGATGTGTTTTCTATGAGTGCTACAATCTTGACAAATCGTATGAATTTAAAAAGAAGAGTTACCCAGGAGCAAAATTGTTGATCTCCTAAAATTGAAAAAAAAAAAAACTACATTAAACATTGTATTAGAACAACTACAAATGGTAATAAGTCGTTGGTAATTATTGAAAATAAAGTCATACATTGGTTAACAAATATTTTATCCCTAAAGAAAATATGTTCTCTTCCAATAAAAACTTCCACAACATTATTGTTCTGCTCCTATATAACAAGTAGGAGCAAGAATTTGTAGGTGTAGATATTAGATGTTGTCTGTTCTACGTAAAGGTTACAGGCCAAAAACTGTCCATTCTGTGAGAGGAAAGGACTATTAGAGGGCCTTTAGGCCCGACAATTGTTCTTTTTCTCACAGAATGGACAGTTTAGGGCCTATAACCTACTTAAAACATTTACCAAATTGTGTTCATAATGTATATCTCTCAGAACTTTTTCTCATCCATTGTACTAAGTAAGCATTGTCTACTTCTTGGACTGTCTCAGGTAAAGGTTGTTTATAATCAAAAGATTCTTATACTTGTAATTGTTAATTTAGCGAACAATTAAAGATAAGTACAGTTTTTAAATAACTGACTAAATAATATTTTATCACAAGGCATGAGATCCCAATGCCATTTAGCTGTGATTGTGCATATTAAAAGTATGTCTTATTCCGAAGGAGGAAGATTATTTTTGATGCAAAACAAATTCAGATATAAAGAGCAATGCATGTGTCATTCTCAAGTGATATTTTGAATCTGGAGCCTAGGATTGTCAAAAAAATTAACGTTTTTACTGAAGAGTGTGTTTAAATATTATTACACTTTGGAACGCTAAGTAAATATAAGCTTTCAGTATTGAAAGATGTAACAACTGTTTTTACTGGAATTCTTAAATAAATCTTAAAAAAAAAAATAGCTAAAATTTTTGCTTTTTTTCAACGAATACACGTTGAGAATTGTTTGATGCAATATTTTTTCGATATATGTCACGAATCTTCGAAATATGTTATTACAATCATTTTCCTGATCTTACC
Organism: Saccostrea cuccullata; assembly: GCF_032062105.1. Classification (NCBI taxonomy): domain Eukaryota; kingdom Metazoa; phylum Mollusca; class Bivalvia; order Ostreida; family Ostreidae; genus Saccostrea; species Saccostrea cuccullata. The sequence goes on from NW_026941282.1 coordinate 97,048, forward strand.
ATGAAAAAAATATTTGAATGTGTTTTCAAGTAGCAAAGTCCATTTGCAAGGAGGCAATCGACCGATTGCACGATTATTTAACTTACCATCTTCCGACCGACAAAAATTATTCACACAGCGCTGACCACGTGGACACGTAGATTGACCCAAAATCTATAAAATTATAAACGGTACCTCATTATCATAAAAAAATTACACAATATGAAACTTATAAAAGATAAAACTTAGTGAATAAGTCATTTTATAGGTCATTTGTTTCTGCACATGTTGACAACGGGACTATAACAGGAAATCAAGCGAAACTTTTTACTTACGTTTACACATGGTATCCCGGAGATTTGTTGTCGTTGTCCAAAGACACTAACAGTGGATCCCAAGAACAAGGCGATAACCAAATACCACATCTCTATTTTAAAGAGATTTATAAGGATGAAGTACAGGTAAAATATAATAGATAACTTATTATGAACATTATAATTTATTCCGTCTATTACAGTAATAGTTAGCTAAAGCTAAGGTATGGGCGATTCCGATGCAAATGAGCTAACTGAAACAATTTTAAAGAGGTGTGTCAAAGAAAGTGACTTTTAGTTCCGCTCTCAGTAATACATGTATATGCAGTGTCCATGCCATGTTATAGCCCATGTACATGTATATCATGACGATATTGTTCTTTACCAATCTAAATAAAGAAAAAAAAACATCGGCTCCAGGGTAAATTTTCTTTACCATCCCATCATGGTTTTTATTTACCAAAGTGACCTGAAAGTTCAACTGAGAATGATTGATTTATTGTACGTTGTTCTACGCCCCGTTCGAGAAATGATTCTTTAATCACATTTTTTTCTGTCGTGCGTCAGCATTCGTGTGTTGTCTGTAAACCTTGAACATTTTCGACTTCTTCTCCAGAACCACTTGGCTGATTTCAAGCAAACTAACCACAAACGATCCTTGTGTCAGGGGAATTCAAGTCATTTAAATGAACGGCCACACCCTCTTTCAAAGGAAGATTATTGAGGATTAGTGAAAATATGGTGACATTTTAAAAAAAAATGTTTTATTTTGTATCTTTATGTGACAACCTTACCAAATGTGAAAATGAGAAAAATTAAAATATAGGAAGCATTTCAAGAAATATGCATATACAGGGACTATCATAATATATGCTACATTTTTAGAATTAAATATCTCTTCTTTGTTCATTTTTAATACAATAATGTTCTCTTATATAATTGAGAAAAAAATTTTGTTAAGAAACAATATTTTAACTAAAAATATTGGGTTCATGACATACACTAAAAGTGGAATTTAACATTTAGTAAAGTTTAATTTAACATAACTATTTTATTAAATGACAATACACCCTGCTTTCTAATGATATTCATGGATAGCCTCCCATTAATTTTATATGCTTTCTGTTGTCTTCGGATGTTTAAAATTACTGCTATTGAAAATAGAAAGCTTATTTAAGCCATGTTTATATTACCAAGGGATTGTTAAAACTGCATGGCGACTTTTCTGAAACACAGGATATTTCTCCATCTGCTTTGTATTAAATGATACAAATTATTAAAAAAGAAGAGGAATTCACTTTAGGAAACATTCACATATCCAAGAAGGTTCGGATATTTGCTCAATAAAAACACAGAAAGTGTAGGAAAATGGAGTTTTATTATTGACCGTACCACCTCCATCCCTCTGCCGAATTCTTTTGAAAGTACAGGAAGCGGCAATATTCAAAGAATGATACCAATATCCAGTAAGAGTTATACAGGATGAACTCTGTCAATCCGTTGACTGAAAGGTCACCGAAAATCTACTGAAAGGTGACTGAAAGGTCATTGAAAGTCTACTGATAGGTGACTGAAAGATCACTGACAGTCTATTGATAGGTGAATGAAAGGTCATTGAAAGTCTACTGATATGTAACTGAAAGGTCATTGAGAGTCTACTGAAAGTTGACCGAAATGTCATTGAAAGTATACCAAAAGGTGACTGAAAGGTCATTGAAAGTCTACTGATAGGTGACTGAATGTCTACTGACAGGTGACTGAATGACTACTGATACGTGACAGAATTGAAGTCTACTGACAGGTGACTGAATATCTGCTGATAGGTGACTGAATGGCATATATCATTTAGTGACTGTTCCAGACCTTTCAGTTTACCATTCAGTTGACTTAATGGTGTTAGAACTTCAAGAACTGAAGATTTCCCGCCTGAAGTAGGGACTTTAATAGGCTTGCAAACTCCAAAAAAAGTGTCAAATTGATGATTTTTCTTAATCTACATGCTAGTTATAGCTATCCCTTTTACCATGGATTCAAATCAAAATTAACTCTTTAGAAATATTTTCAATTGAGCTGATATTTAATAAGCATTGCATGAAACATAGATGATTGGAATATTTTGCTTCTCGTCATACATATTTCTGTAAAAAATTAAAAAAGGCTTGTGCCGAAGGTTGAATTCTTTTTTCCGTGTAATAAGAAATAATGACATCATCATATGGATTTTATAGAACTTAATAAATGTACATGTAGCTAATTTCTATTAGATAGAAGTAGAACCCATACCAAGCCTTAAATCACTTGTGTAATTCATTTTCGATATACTCTGTGGCAACGCACTTTGAAAATATTACGTACATTGAAAATTTTTTTCAAAGTGCGTTAAAATTGGGAAAAATCAACGCACTTTAAAAAAAAATTCAAAGTGCGTTAAGGGTGTACATAAACATTTTTTACCATGGGAATATTTAACGCACTTTGAAAAAAATAGGTGTAAAACAATAACCATAGACTAAGATTTTAGTAATTGAGAGAATCAATTTGTATTAATTATATCTTTCGAAAAACTTTTTAAATTTACATGTACCCATTTAACCTCATTGGGATCAAGGAGAAGATGAGTAGAAGGTCTCTCAGGCCAACTCTTTTTTCTTATACATTGTACATAGCCGTTGGTAGCAAATTGAAAGTGGAACCCATCCCCCGCCCCACTCCACCCCCAAAAGGTAAGCCCCAATTTTCAATGCTTATACATGTGTATAATGTATATCTTTGCAAAACATTTGTGTGCCTAAGACCCCCACCCGGTACGTTGACGATGCCTTTGCTACAACCAAATATATGTATTTGCATAACTGGTATGACGTTGAAAACTTTCAATAAATTTTATTTTACATAAAATGCATGCAAAATGGAAAAATTAAGTACAGTAAAACATTTAAGAGAGAAAGAATTTTCAAAGTTTGAAAAAATCAAAATTGCTCACTTTCACATCCTATAGTGACCTCATCACCGAAGAGTTTTCAAACAGGTTCAATTATTTATCATACCTTAGATTTGCAAGAATATCAACAATACAATTTTTTTAATTGTGTTAATATGATCGATATTAACGCACTTTGTAAAAGAAATTTTATTTTTTCAAAGCGTTGGTCCCAAATTTAACGCACTTTGAAATTTTTTTTCAAAGTGCGTAATTTTTCAAAGTGCGTTGTTACATTGTACAATGCTCCCTTACTATTATGTATATCTCTCAGCAACATTCAAATAATCGAACGAAAATAAATTACGTACATGTAAAGCATTATTAACAGAAAAAAAGGATGTGGAATTGAAGCAATGTAAACTTGTACATGAACAACACAAAATAATGGGAAAATACAGAATAAGAATGGAAAATTATTATAATAAATTAATACAAATAAAGATTTTGCTATACTATAAATTATAAGATGCAAATGAAAATATATAGAAATCAAATAGAAAATTAAACTAAACAAAAGATAAATTATTTAAAACAAATGGAAAAAATCGAATATTGCAACTTTTGACATGTTATATACAATCACGATCAAGCTCCTTTAGTTGTATTAAATGTGCCATATGAATTCAAAAAGTCATATTCTTTCAATTATCTTCTGAAACAAAAGTTAGTCAATTACGAACGAGCAAAAGATAAACAATTTTAGAACAGAGACTAAATTCATTAACTTTGAAAATTTAAGTTTTCATCATATTATAATGTGGTATTTCCGACAAAGAATAAATTGGAGAAAATATAAATAATTCTAATTAGTATGTAGTCTCTTATTTTATCGGTTGCTTAAAGACTGTATCCCTTCGAATTCCCTCCGTGGTATTTCCGACAAAGAATAAATTGGAGAAAATATAAATAATTCTATAGTATGTAGTCTCTTATTTTATCGGTTGCTTAAAAATTGTATCCCTTCCCTCCGAACAAATTGATGCAAATGATGTCTTTTTAGACTAATAAACGGATTATTCATGCAAATAAGATATTTCCCTACCTTAACAAAATAGTGATGTCAGTTATTAAACTACATCTATATAGTAAGGACGTAGCGTTAAAACGTTACCTTTTTCTTATAGATTCCACGATGTTTCACATACTGAGAAATTGCTGTCTTTTATACCTTATTCGATCTGCAAAAACTAAAACGACCCTTGAATTAATTTTGATACATCATGAGTTCCACTTGCAGGTTTGACATATTACATAATCGACATGCAGATCTACGATTTTTCTAAATTAATTTGGAAATTCCTGTATCTAATCAAGTCCATGTAATGTCTAAACTCTTCCTTAAATCTTCTCCTGTTCTTGATTTACGGGTCACAGAAATATATTTTTAATATTTTCGTTTTGATTTTTTTTTTAGGTTTTATTAATTTTTAATATCTTAAATAAGATCTTTTTTTTTCTATTTTAGGGAGCATTGATAATTAAATAAAGTATTAATAAGTAACAGAAATAACCAGATGTTTCTCATTTATAATTATATATTTGGAGTGTCTGAACGTATGATTCTTATCTAATTTACTGCACTATTCTCTTAAAATATCATATTTGTTATAAAGAACTGAATCTGGTTATTTTATTTCAAAAATATAGAAGTGTAGACTATAGCCTCTGTTCTTGTTCACAATAAAACAATATAAGGTGTTCCCTGACTTTGCAGACCCAACACGGTCAACCCTACTAATGTGTTCGGAACCTTTTATTTTTCGGTGTTCTGTACCTTACAAAACCTGATGAGTTCAGAGTAGCTCTGACAGTGGCTCTGGCGAGAGCTAGCGAAACTTCAGCGAGATAGGGTAAATTATTCACGGAAATGTGGCTAGGAAATGAACTAGCACGTGGAGACATTGTAAACAGAAAAATTATGTTGTGTTTTAGTTTTCACCACCCTATAATATAATTCTGTAGAAATGTACTTCAATTGATCTTTCTTGAATCCATTCAAGTTAAAATTATTTTTAAGTATTCTCTATGATACAATTTTCTGCTGTCATGAATTAAAATTTCTTTTTAGACAAATATTTTGCATGGGAACCGGGACTATATGTTTTGGCGTCAGATTAGCAAATAAGGCACGTGCACCAATGTGATTTTAACTGACAAATCAGAATTGCATTATGGGTTACTATACGAATACTACAGGAATTTTACGCTTGATAAATTCCTTTAATGTACTATCGGTGAATACAATTGCCAGGTGGATTTCCTGGCCAACACACGTGAACACGAGTATAGTTATGTAAAGAATGTTTTGTCCATTTAAATGCATACGAGAAGCTGCTCGTTTTCCTTACCCTTGAAGTGCTGGTGTTCTGAACTTGACAAGAACTATACGTATACATTTTATTAAACATGTTTTTCTCTTGTTAACAACAAATTAAAAACGCCTGTAATATTTTTCATAGTTTCTAATGTTTGCATTTTGTTCATAAGAACATTTTTTTTTAATTTTTCACTCCGTTGACATGATCATAGACTGACCTGAACCACGTGTTCGAAGTAACATGTTAACATGTATTTGGCGTAAACGTATTCAATCAACAATTAATTGGTCAGTTGCTCGTGGTAAGATCCTCTGTGCGCATTAATAGCAATAGCCATATAAGGCAAACAAAGGTTTGTCAGTGTAGATGATATTACACATTTTTTTTACCAGCGTATCGGTCGCTAGTGAGCTGTAATATATTTTTTTGCAGTTGACTACAAGATGTATTAATTGTTATTTACCCCCCCCCCCCCCCCCCCTTTAAGCCACCCATTTCTGTTGAAAATCATGAAAGTCTTTCAGAAAGGTGTGGAAACACACATTTTTCACAGGACATGTTTTCAGAAGAAACAGACTATAGCAATTTCCTGTTTACTGCTTATTTTATTTATAAAACCGGATCTACCCTATAACCTTTGAATAGGTAAAACCTAAACCACGTGTCTTGAATTTAAATCACAATAACATTAGTAGGGGTGACGGTAGCGCTAGTGTGGTGGTAAGAGTTCGATTCGGATGGCTGAGTTCGATTCGTCGCCTTTGCCGCGCCGCATTAAACTCGAAATATAAACATAATTATGTAGATGTTGTAGTGACCGTTCCTTTGCCTAGCGCTGACAGTTAAAAGTTGCATAATGAGTCAAAATCATGTGTTTCTTTGAGGGTGTATCATACAACAAAAGATTTATGAAAATATGACTACACACCGAAAATATGACAACTATACTGCACTGTAAAGCAAGAAAAGACTGCGCAATATAAGGGCTGGAAAAACAAAGGTTGTATCTACCATTCCGTTGTTTGTGTGTATGTCAAGGTCACGCCCTCTTTTATTTTTTAGCTCAAACTTGTAAACAACATTCAACTGGAGCATGCAAAGGTGAGAAATACAGTTGTATCATCAAATACGTTAAAACAACCATTTTGTAAAAAGAAAAGTTGTATCAAATTTCTTGGTCTACCTACATTTATTATAGGTACTTGAGACCATGGTAACCATGCTAAATTATTTAACTTTTCTGCGCACGCGTACAATAGGGAGGAAGAAGTAAAGCAATATTTTCGTTATGGGACATACTGAAATTATTTTTACTTATATTTTTCTCCATAAAAATATATTTATTAGGTTCTGAAACCTGTAATTTTATGCTTGCAGGAATTGAACAAAATTGACACGGGTTATGCAAAAATTCTGCGTTTGTCCATTTTCCCATTTGTGCGTCACGATGTCTCTTTAATAAAAGAAAGAAAAAAACATTATTTGCATTTTAAAGTTTGTAAAATTAGCAAAGCTTTAAATAAGAATCATGAATTTTTAGTTTAGTTTAGTTTTGTACCGTTTCATTAAATTTTTACCAAAACCTATTGGGAGGAGTAAAGTTTAATAGAGTTTTATTAGTCTCCTTTTTGTAAACACTGCAATAGGAATCCTTTGCAAGTGTAGTAACGTCTCTCTACCGAATGAGACGTAAAACAACATACAATTAATCATTCAATCCCGACTGTGGTAGTAATCGTCAATGAAAGTCATTTCTTCTACTCCAAAAATTGCATCAATTTAAAAAAAAATTGTCATGATAGTTATTCAAAGACAAGACTATCTCTCCACTGGTTTGTACTTATTAAAAGAAAAAGAAAGGCATAATTTGAAAGAAACTTTGTAGCATTAGCAACCCCATAAATAAAAATTATGAATTTTTGTTTAAATTACTTGTGTATCGCTTCATTAAATTCTGACCAAAACCTAGTAGGAGGAATAAAGTTTTTAAAAAATCTATTATCATCTTTTTTGAGGAAACATTGCTATAGTTTTCATATAAATCAAAGACCAATATTATAAATTATGTATTTTAGTATAGTCTACTTGTGTACAATATCTTATTGAAATTGAAACAAAATTGTTAGTTGGGTAATATTTTGTAGCTTTTTGGCACTGTTCACAGTTAGAGGGACAGATAGCTGGGCAGAGAGATGGACGGCCGGACTTGTGAATTTCAAATACGGCTGATTTTGTGAATTACACAGACAGGACTCGATTAAGTGAAAATTCTGCAAGTACATCTGACCTACCACTTTTCATATATTAAAGGTACGAGCCCATAATCCAGGATAATGGTTGACCACGTACATTGATCCGACGAATTAAAATGATTCTTTAATAATAAGAGGTGAATTAGAAAATATATTTTTGAAAGATTTCAAAAATATCATTAGATTCAGGAGATTTAGGGACAAATGATCAATTTGGTGTTTGATTTACCTTGTTCGTCTCTGATTTAAAAATAGGTTTTGTCGATAATCATATATACATGTACATGTAGTTGTTCATCTTTATCTATGCTTAATTAGCATTCACAAATTTTGCTTTCTTCTCTGTAAATTCACTTTCAATTAACGGTGTGTATCGCACATTTGTCAACTACAAATGCATTCATTACAAAAACACATCAAGCATGGAAGAAAAAGCAAACAGTGAAACACAAAAGAGGTCATTTTTGTGCGGTAGAGCATCAATGGAAAAAAAGCATGTTTTTCTTTGCGTAAATCGTGCAGAACGAGGACTTGCTATGTTAATTAATTAAGAAATTTAGCCTGATTAAGACAAATGAAAGTATATTTTCATTAATTTACATATACTGTCTAATCAAACTGCAAACATTATTACAAGGGGCTTAAAGTTTGCTGAAAGTGAACGTTCAAGCATGAAGAATTCATGATTATTCTAACGCTTTTCGTATCTACGTAATACATCATCGTTAACTTAGTTTAATTTGTTTCGGTTTTTTCTGAGAAATACTTCTTCCCTACAATTTTAGCTTTTTTAGCGAAGTAAACAAGTGTTTATAAACGTTAAAAACAGTGCGAATAATTTATATCCAATATTTTTCTATTATTTGAAAATCGTCCCGATGGCATTACAATTTGATCATGTTGATGCAACAGTAAATATATATCGCATCCATTTCCTGTGTGTAGGAATTAGCAGCGAACATAACTGAGGTAGATTGGCAGCCCTCAAGGCCTTCACATTAGTAAAATTAAGTCCCTCCCTTATCTGAGACTTACCAAAACGTCAATAAAATCTTTGCCTTTAAAAGTAAATTTTTACGAGGTATATGTTTGTTTGAATAAAAACGAAAGGTATCACTGATGATAGTCACATCAAGAGAGTATAGATGAACTACAAGTAAACCCAACTCTATGCTAAAGGTTTTTGAGCCTACAAAAAATGTCATACATGTACATGTATCTAAGAACTTTGAAACTGAAGCAACCATTCATTAACTGTTGGCAGGGGGTGACCATAATAGTATAGATTTTTTTCTTCTGTACTAGTTTCTCCAATGTGATGCATTAATCAAAGTCCATCATTTTAAGTTTCACCATTTTACCAAAATCAACAGCTTAAAAACTTACGACTTTTCAACTTTATATAAAACCATTCCCCGCTATAAATTAAAATCCAGGCTTTTTGATATCACTGACAGCTGCTTCTTCAATAAAAATGGAACTCGTAAATTTACTTACCTGATCCTTGGTCATTTGCAACATTATTTTGTTAAAACAGATTCTGATTACGCACACAAGTACTCTAAGTTGACATCAAGAAGATGCTTGAGTTTCTGATTGACAATATCTATGTGGGTTTTGGATACCAGGTTTTCCAACAATCTATTGGTTTCCCATGGGTACCAATTGCGCTACGTTATTAGTAGACCTATTTTTGTATTCATATGAAGCAGAATTTATGCAAAATTTTATGCGTGAAAAGACGAAAACACTTGCTGTGGCCTTCAACTCGACTTTCAGATATATCGACGACGTATTGTCAATAAACAATGGCAATTTTCATTCCTACGTCGATACGATATATCCAGGAGAGCTTGAGATATGAGATACGGCAGAGTGTGACACAAATTATACAGTATTCTTTAAATTCGTCCCGTTTTAAATGAGGGTAGGGCGAAATGGGCAAAAATAAAACGGGGCGAAATTTTCACTATATACATTATCATATAAATTCATCGGTCAGATATTAAAATAAACCATGTACAGTATTCTATTGATGTGGTTCCATGTTGCATGCACATGAAATCCTTACTATTTGAATAAATGCACTTTAACGACACAATTTTGGAAAAAAAATTTATTTCTACTTTTACCTATCAGGCACATATTTCTGAATAATAACACATCGACTATGGGTTAATAATTCATTTATTACAGAAATAAGTACCTGCACATGTGGTATACATGTATATTTCAATATTACTTCAACCATGAGTACCGGTGTCCATGTTCTACTTTCTCTGCGGTTGACAAAATAATGCACTAATGATAATTAACTCCCTGTATCTGAGGTCTCATGTAAAAATTTTATAAATTGTAAAAATGTAAAAATTTTATAATTGATATCATTGATATCCCTACAATAAGAGCTACCTTAAGTATCCTTAATATCAGATACTTTAAGCTAGGTTTCATTTAACATACAAAATCTAGACCATCTTTTTTTCTGGAACGACAAAGTGAAAGCTGTCTCAAGAATGTTTTGATTTGGTATATATTTAAATTCTTAATTACATGAAGGACTGTGTAAGGCGCATTTTTTTAAGACTCGTATTTTAAACTAGAGGTACTGTGAGCAATTAGCTCACTAAATGATACCCCACCCCTACCCCCGCCTCCATAATGAATATAATTGCAGTATCAATTTTTTGCTGTGGGAAACCCAAAATATGTTTCGGATTGTAAAATAAGAGGTGCACAATAGCAATATGTAATAAAGATTCTGTGAAAGTTTTATATAGTTTCATTCAGTGGTACTCAGTGGATAAGAGATGGGTACCCTAAAGCGTAACAGACAGACGGACGGACGAACGGACGGACCGACATTCTGGTTACTATATACCCTCCCAATTTTCAAGCGGGGGGAGGGGTATAAATATTACCATGAACCTCCCCCCGGAAATAAGGACCCCTAATTCAGTAAGAAATGAGAGCCATAAACTTTTTTTTTAAATTGACTCACTATTAGATTGCAAAGAATCCCATAACACACTACATCCCCCAGTAGGCATAATAAGGTTTGCTCAGATAAGGTACTGGTTTGGGTTTGGATTTTTTTCACAAAATGTACAAGTCAAATATCAGATTGAAAAAAAAATTGTTGTCTAGAAAATCCTAATATATCCCCGAAAGCAAACTTAAATACGAAAAATATAGCATAAAAATATGTTCTATATTTAAATAGCCACTACTTGATAATATTTTTTTCAATTTTATATTAAGTCCAACGCAATGTCACAAATGTAAATGGAACAAATTTTGTCAATAAACTTTATATTCACAATTAGACATCTCTTAAAATATAATTTTACAAATTGGAAAAATAAGGGATAAAATACTGCATACATGTTCACCTTTTGTTTAGTGCGCTCATAACTTGATTATACAATTGGATCTTAGTTTATCTAAAACTCTATAGAATTTATGATAACCCATATTTTTGGTAATAATACTTAAGCTTATCATATATTAACAAAAACAGATTGATATATAACTGATTTTGTTGTTTTCAAACTTTTCAAATGACAATACATGTTCGGGTGAACAATGAGCATGTCAATACTGGAATTGGCTATAAAACCCTGTTTTCCAATAGGAGATGAACTTTTGAAATGATTTGGTTTTTAATTATTAAAAAATCGGTATTGTTGTTCAGACTGTGATTGTAAAACTTTTCTGAAATCTTTGATAGGCCTACTTGATTTCATCAATTTTGTTGTTGAGATGCAGCATATGGCGCACTGAGTATCAGGTTTCAATATTTACACATGAAAATTTATAATTTCCAATTTGAACCCACGTTAAGATATAAACACATATAAATATTAAAAATAGAACTCGAATATTTCATTTTATCACCACGATGTTTCAGATAACGATTTCCCTAAACATTTGTCTTTCTTTGGTAGCGATAACATCGTGCAGTTGTCCTTGCAAGAAGAACATAGAATATTCCAACATCTATATGAAGTCTGCCCTAAACAGCAACAGCGCATGTGGACTCCACCTAACCGAATATGACACGTGTACGAAGGAAAGATATAGACATTTAGAGTCTAAAGTTGAATCCATTGAGCGTTCTCTAAATAGAACAAGTAGGTTAGGATTTTTTTCCTTGGTCTTTGTAAAATTTAACTTTTTTCAATATATTAGTGAGTGATCAAAATCTAACATGGGGTGAATAAACTTGAAGCTACAGAAAGGATGCTTCTTTCTTTATTTCTTTGGCTTATCAAGGCTATAAATGGCCTATTGGTTCTTGGGAAGAAGATTTTTAAAAGATGCCATTAACTTTTCACTACTTTAATTATCTCCCCTTAGAAAATGTTATGGCTCTTCATTTGAGGAAATTTTAATCATCTTTACCCGAGGATAGTTTGTGCCAAGTTTGGTTGAAATTGGCCTAGTTGTTCTGTAAAAGAAGATGAAATGTTTACGACAACGTCAAACAACAGAAAAAATTCGATCAGAAAAACTCACTTTGAAAAAATGGTTTTAAAATATAGATACATCATGGAAAATCATTGTCATTGGTTATTCAAGACATTCTTATAAAAATGCCTTTATACGAGGGTTGTTCCAAATAAAAATGCCTTTATACGAGGGTTGTTCCAAATGTTCGTGGGCGATGTCAATAGACTTTATATTACTCAAGAGAAATTTAAAATAAGCACATTTTAATATGTAAGAATATTTGTTTTGTTGGTGTGTGAAGTTTCATTTCATTCGAATAAAACAGAAATCAATTTACTTCATTTTAAAATCAACATGTTTTGTACCCGCGGAGCACACTTAACGGCAATGTAACGTCAAATGTCGAGAATTTCTAAAAATTACTATCCCTATACATTTCACACAGTATAATACAATGTCCATTCATTTAATCCTTTTTCTAATACTTGACATTTCTTTTTTTAAGAATTGCTCTCGTTGTATAATTCCTTTGTTAATGTTTTAATTTCTTTTATAACTTAACTCTGCTTTCACAGGATAAGCAACTCTGATGCACCTATGTCTTTCTTTGACGTTCCAACTTTTTAAAGTTTTGTTAAGATTTTTACAGTTAAACCGTTTCTTCACAGATCATCATCATCCGATACAGAGTCTCTGTCACTCAGATACTGCCTTTACTATTTGTACACACATGCACAACTTGTTTGTGACATATTTTCTTGATTCCTCTTACATTTTTAGACTTTATTCGGGATTTTTCCTGAGTGAAGCACAAAATTGCAGCGTTATCCGCTGCTTCGTGGCGTTCTGAAACGTCATCGTTTTTGTCGTTTTCAATAAGGATAACCTATCTTGCAAAGTTGATTTCTTTTCAACAAAGCAAAATGAAAAAAACCATAATTTGGTACACGAATCGATGTAACAATTCCTTATTTGAATTTCTAGAGTGTTTTTCGCTTTAACTCCCTTTTACAGAGAAAATGACAACAGAAATTATCGAGAGAATTGTCTGTAACCTACTTAATTTTGACCTGCTCCGCGATCTGATTTTTGCATTTTTAAAATCTGCATAAGTTTTGAATAAATAGAAATATTTTGAAAAAGATTAATACGAATCATTTGGATTTATTGTTAAAATATTTCTACCAAAATTGGATAACATATGACCTCAAATAAAAAAGAAATGAGAGTTGTCCACAAATTTTTCGAACAACCCTCGTGTAAAGTTGTCCTGGCGTCTGGAGAATAATTTGTAAGGGGTGGGGGGATAGTGGAGTTTAGTGAGTTACGTACTGCACATGTGCCCCCACAATTTTCTCGTGTAAGATGTTCCTCAATGCTAAAAAAGGTACATTTGAAAATGTTATATAAAATTATGTAAGCTATTACGATATTCTACTATATATGATTTCAATGGTTCTACAATATTGAAATAAATTAATTTTGAGAAAATTCACCAAAACCTTCGGCTCGGGTCAGCTAAAAAACAAATAAAATCAAAAGAAAAACTTCAAATGATAATTCTAACATTGTCATTTTAGCTCATCATGTCTCATTTATGGCGAGCCCTGCAGGCAATCTGAAAGTCGTCAAAGTGACTCTAATTTTTGGTAACGTTCTCACAAATAAGGGAGGATCCTACAACGGCAAGACTGGCATCTTCATCGCCCCCGTATCTGGCACATACTTCTTTACGGTCACTATCGGACTACCCACCCCATCAGGCTCCAAGGGCTCGGACTTCATAAGGATGCATATCATAAAGAACGGAAAAATTTTCGGGTACTTATTCATCGGCACTGAAGATTTATGGATCAAAAGATCAGAAAATACCTTGACAGACCTTTCAAAAGGGGACGAAGTAAAACTGTCCATCATTACCATTGGTACTGGGTTTTCCTTCATTGGGGGAGGCTATAATTCTCACTTCTCGGGATTTCTAATCAATTGAAGCAGATCTACATGTAATTCGAAATATTTCAATAAAGTTGTACATGCCAAACCATTTTTTATTTCTGGTCAGTAACAACTCTCTCTCTCTGTGTAGCAACTTTAAGTAAGCTAAACTGAAATCTGACTGTTTCAAAATAGTGTGGACGTATTGTACATGTACTTGTCCAGGTATAAAGCATTGATTCGTTATAAACGGTTATTTAGGATGGGGAATCAGAATAGTCATTTGATTGTTTTAGCAACACTAACAAAAGTTGAACTAAAACAATTTGTTTCATCAAAAGGTATGTCAAAAACGGTATTGTTGGCAAGAGGTGGATTAAAAACAGGTTCTTGAATAGTGTCCAGATCTAGGTTATCAGATGGACCCCTATCCTTACTAGCTTCAGTTAATGTTTCCGTATGTGCATCAATGTCTGGAATCTATAAACATATCAATATAACAGTGGGTGGTGTATAAAGACAAACACTCCTCTGTCGGGGTTCAGGTCTTATTTATTCAGACACAGTGAGCTTATGAAATACAAATGCTATAGCCCTGAAATATAATAAAACAACAATATAATATCACATCAATTCAATCATATTACATAATCTATACAGTCATGTAGCTCTCATAATTAACATATCCATGTTGATATATTATACATGATATGCATATATGTACATTTACTCTCAATTAAGGGAGATAACTCTTATAGTCAATGTCTGGACATTACATATCTTCTCCCATAGAAAGGCATAAAAAAATAGTACTAATTAAAACAAATAATTCCTCAACATTCTGTGGGAAAAGGCTACCACAATGATATGATGGTTACAGTTGTAATGAACATGTATATGGACTCTGTAATTTAATACAGTATACATTAAAATATACATTCCTTTAAAATAAAAATTATCTGTTCACTTTGAACAAAGTAACCAAATATCTGGGTCATAAAAATATATGGTGTAACCTGAATATAACAGTTTACACTTACAATATAATACATTACTGATCTTTATAATCAAAAATTCTAATCATAAAAATAACATCTTTCTCTCTTGGTCATTCATTCAATTAATATGAAGTGAAATTGGGATCTTTAATAAATGCAAACCTATAGACTGGACAAATTCAAAGAAATGAATATTTTGGCGGTAAAACCAATAACCATAAGAATAAAACCAATGAAATCCAACTTCACAACCAAGCTACCAATAAAATCCAGGAACGCTCTAAAACCACCTTTGAACTGCCCTAAGGTAACTAATTATCTATTTACAGGTGTACAGGTAGGGCTAAGGATATAAAGGAGTGGATCAAGCTTTTTATACTTTTATCTATTATGGTAGTTTACTTTATTTACATTAGATTTAAAACACTTATTTATTATGTACGCATATTATACACACTACTACATCATATTGTTTTGAAACCCATTTTGAAATATCTCATATATATTCATGGAAATTCATCAAAAAAATGTAATAAACAAGAGGCCCATGGGCCACAAATCTTTGCTGAAAATAATTTGGCCCTAGGCTACTGTTCCTTACCAGATTTTCCTTCTTTTTATGCTGATTTTGGCCCTAGTCCCATATTTATATATCAATTAATTCACTAACCGATTACAGATTTTCTAACCTATTAGCATAGTTCCGACAGATTAATCGCTTAACCGGTTACAAATTGCCATTACTAATAAAACTATTGCAGTCTGGTTAGGATGATTTCGAATTCGATTTCGAATTTCAAAAATTTCATATCACGGACAAACACAATGAACACTTCACCTGCACGTTTTATAGGGCCATATTTAAAAAAATGTTTACTCGCGACCGACTGACTAAATTTGGACAGACTCAAAACTTTTTTTTTACATTCCACATCAAAAATAAATTATAAATATAAAGTCAATACTACAAATTGCTAAAGAAACTCTGTTTTCCAATAAGATATGAACTTTTAAAATGATTTGTTTATTTAATTTTTTTTTTTATAAGGCTATTTTATAAATCAATATTGTTGCTGAGACTGTGTTTGTAAAACTTTTCTGAACTCTTTGATAGCCCTACTTGATAGCTATTTCGTAACTTTTGTTGATGAGATGCGGTATATGGCGCACTGGGTATCAGGTTTTCATATTGCATTTACATGGACAATGACATGCAGATCATGAGTTCAGGGAAAAAAAACAAATGACAAAAACATTTTAAAAAAACATTATTTTGTCAATTTATTCGAAACCCTGTGTACAGTCAGAAAAGGACAGATTCTCAAGAATAAGGGTCGACATTAACACATTGTCACAGCAAATTTACCACCATTGTGAAACAGAGTCAGTAGTAGGTAAAGCACCCTCGGTAGGTCAGACAAGGTGGCTATGATTCGGCGTGGCATACTCCTAATGAGACGTCCCATGTCGTTTTGAGAAAGGTTATCTCATTCCTGTTGCAATGTTCAGCAAGTTCTCTGACGTTGGCATGAGGTTGATGATGCTGGAGAAGTTGCTGTCCAAGCATGTCCAAGGCATGTTCTTAAACTTATGAGGGAAAGGTCCGGACTGAGTGTAAGCCATGGTAAGGTGGTGATATTCTGCTGATGGAGATAACCTGTAACAATCCTGGCCCCATGACATACGTTGAAATTTTCTGGAAAAAATTTCAGACCTACCAATCCAAGAATTTTACCCAGAGTCGGGAAAGGCAAGTAAACAACATTTCTACGATAGTCTAGGAAATAATTCGTTTTAAAAACACCTTTCTTTGATTTATTATACCCCGATATAAAAATTTCCTAGTGGAGAAAAAGATTGCTTGTTCTGGTGTGGTAGGAAAATTATTTTCTAATATTCCTATCTCACTTTTAAAATCATTTTTAATGAAATATTTCCAAAATGCCATTTTATTTTGCCTCATAATTCGTAAGTTTTTGAAATTTATATGACGATACCCCCCAAAAAAATTAAAATTGAAAATTCTCATTATCACCAGTGCTTCAATCTGTCACAGTCTTGTTTCTTCTTTACATGAAGTTCATCAGGATGTTTATCCTACAAATCTCCGGTATTTCGAACGTCCACTCAATCCCACAGATGACCAATGAGAAAAAGATGGACTTTATGGGGACCAGTCGAGTGGGTAAAAGTGATTGTTGGCTAGAAAGTCTTGATAAACCCATGATACAATAGGCTGGAGGTAAACACGCCGAAAAATTAGGCAAACGGCGTTTGCATACGCCAGTGAGAGGAAGACCAACGTAAAGTTAACCAGCTCAAAGAACCAAATCGCGCAATTGGTTTCTTTCAGTTTTGTGGTAAATGTAATGATTATGATAACCTACTCTATTAATAGCAGTTTTGTGGTAGTAAGATGGCGATTTAACAGGTTGTAGCTATAGGACGAATAACTTAATCTTGACGTGGCTCTGGTACGCATCAACGTCATCGTCATGGTCGATTGAAAACCCTTCAAGGCCCTCTCTGGTGACGGTTAAGACGTTCTATGGGAGAGAATTTACTTGCGACTGCACAAGATGTTGTTGCCTTTGTCTTTACTTAGGCAACGTAAAAGCCAGACCCCATGAAACTTCCGTCAACTGTGAAAAGATTGCAAGAAATGCATTTCGTCTACAAATACTGAAAATCAATGTGTATACCTCAAGTGCATCAAATGGTATGAGAAGATTGTTGTCAAGCTTGTTATCATCATCATTTTTAGCATTTTTTCTGACGTGACGTCGTACATTTCACGGTTGAGTAATTCTGATCACTGATTTTACTGCATAGTAGCAAAGATTCTGACCAATTTTCATAATTTTTGGTCATGCGGTCAAAATAATTTGGCATATTATGTTACCCTGTGTTTCTTTTTCCTTTCAGTATATAAACATAATGTATTCTATACATGTTTTAACATTTTTCATACACATGGATTCCTAACTACTGAAGTTTTTAAATATATCCATTGCAATAAAGCAACAATGCGAATTTAAAAAAAGATTTAATTCTAGAGGCACGAGTTTCTGTTGTATACACTAAACACGTACATGTAAACTATGCTTTGCACAATTAGTACAGAAGCAAGTGACTGCACACGTTGTATATATCTTATATTTACTAAACGTATTTGTGAATTAAAATACGATGCACTCACCTTTCATCTCCTGAAAAACCTATCTTGCAGATAATTTCTTATATGCAAGTCAAACTCCAAAGGTCAAGGTCAAAATCTTTCCGAAGTCTCTTTTCCAAGTTTTATAAACTGCTCTCATTGATATACCTACCATAAGTAAGAACTACCTTCGATTTTTTCGCTATCCAGTACTTTCATCCAGGTTTCATTAAACATAAAAAAAACCCTGGACCATTCTTTTTCAACAAGGACAAAATTGTAGTAACTTTTTAAGAATGTTTGGTGTGGTCTAATATATATCTAATTCTTAATATAAATGGAGGGCTGAGTAGGACGAAAATTTTAAAAAAAATCTCGTATATCAAATAAAATATTACCATGACCTTGCGTCCCGGAAACATGGACCTTAATTCAAGGAAAGCACTAACATAAAGAAAAATTGACTCACTTCTTAGACTGAAGAGAACCTAAACCCAAACTATCTCCCCTAATTAACTTATAAGGTTTGGTCAAATAAGATTTTAAATTGGGTTTATTTAGGGGGGTTTTTATATCAAAAAGAAAGGACTTAAGTTTTGTGTGAATAAATTGGTGTTGACTTCCCCCACGAATGCGAACGTAAAACACAACAAGAGGCCCAAGGCCCACATTGCTCACTTGAGCACATGGGCGAGTTATAAATTTTACTTGTTGGGAGAGAAGGGATTTGAATTTTCAATTACTTAAGAATGTCACTATATCAATAAAGCGTTCTCGTATAATTTTGCAATGCTTGAAAAGAAGATTTTTAAAGATTTTTCCAACATATTACTTGATCTAGATCTCCCACTGTGACACCTCGCTTATTCTGCCATACTTGAAAAGAAGATTTTTAAAGATTTTTCCAACATACTACTGGATCTCCCAATGTGACCCCTTGCTACCCCCCCCCCCCCTACTTTTTTTATACATTCTTATGCATACTTTGATCCCCCATTGTAGCCATACTCTAACCCCTGGGTCATGATTTTACACAACCTGAGGATGCTTCCACATGAGTTTCATCTTTCCTGGCCCGATAAATCTGGAAAAGAAGATTTTAAAAGAGTCTTCTTATATATATTTCTAAGTAAAGCTTCGATCAGCCATTTTGATGTGTTTCTCTCCGAAATTTAAAAGTGTTTACGAACTTTAATCTTTTAAAAGGATATCATAAATCACAGTCATATCAAGAGAGTACCGAGAAAGTAAAATCAACTTCGTATCCAAATCTTTTGCAGACCTTTAAAACCTGTGCAACCAATAATTAACTGTTTACATGATTTAATTGTCTTATTGTTTGACCAAGTGAAAGATAAATCCGCACGGTAGGTGGGTTTTACTGTACCAAAGTTTGAAAGCCGTGTCATACAATACCGGTATGAGATACACGCAGTGCGAAAGATTTGAGTTTTTAAACAAACGAAATATATTTATTTAATTACAAAGTAAATCAAATAAATTGAAGAGAAAAATATGTCAGTATACATGTATATGTGAGAAGTTCACACTTTCAAAAAAATTAGTTATTTTTATTGCCAAAAAGTTTTTTTTTGAAGGGAAACTAGAAGAAAACCATTCATACATGTTTTTGACTAATTCTCCAGTGGGAAAGTTGAAGAAAACTGCAGGACCGGGATTCATAAAACTTCTTACATTGTACTATATTCTTAAGTGTAAATTATCACTTAAGTAATGTATTTTTACTTAACTACCTTTAGTTTTATTTAAAAGTAGATAAGAATTACTTAAGTTTTCTTTATCAATATTAAAATATTAATAAACATAAGAAATTTTTATCTTTTAATTAGAGACCATGCTATAACATCTAACTAGGAACTCGTTTTAATTTTGAGATATTCATCAATTGATAAGATACAAATGTGCAATGTTTTAGATGTACATTTCAGATGCGATGTAATACACATGGAACTAAATAATTTTTTTCTAACGCGTTTCTTTGGTGACTTAACTTAAGTGCTTTTATTTTCTCAGAATCAAACTTTGCTAAGAATTACACTTAGAATTTATATGAACTTGACTTAGGATTTTTTTTCTTAACTAAGAATTTATTTATACTTAAGTGTGTATCTTAGCATAACTCCTAAGTATCTTTATGATTCCCAGCCTAAGTTTACTTTTTGTTGGTAATTTATCTGAAAAACCATGTAAGGGTTTTCATTCAAAAAAGAAAATGTGAAACTACTATTGAATATATAAGTTAAATAGGTTTTCACTAGAATTACACTTTTGGAAAAACAAATGAAATTTAAATGTATTTTTACGTCATTGCAAAATTCAAACTCAACATGTACATATTTATTTGCTTTCTTCCTGTCACCAATTTTACGAGATAAAGTAACTTGTAAACAGAGAAATATTAGATACCCATACTTTGCTTAAATTTATACCTTGAAAACGAAAAGGCTATAGATTTGACATGTGGCGCACTAGGTATCGGGTTTCAATATTTTTACATGAAAATTTATAATTTACATGTTCAACCCACTCACAGTTATACATATAAATAAATGTATAAAAAAGTGTTAATATCATAATTGATTTGATTCTCCACAATGTTTCAGATAACACTTTCCCTAAGCATTTGTCTGTCTTTGGTAGCGATGACATGGTGCAGTTGTCCTTGCAAGAAAAACATCGAATATTACAACATCTGTATGAAGTCAGCCCAAAACAGCAACAACGCATGTGGACTCCATCTAACCGAATATGATACGTGTATGAGAGAAAGATTAACGCATTTGGAATCTAAAGTTGAATACATCGAGAGCTCTCTAAACAGAACAAGTAAGTTTGTATTACTCTCCTTGATCTTCAATGAGTCGTATTGTAGTGGATTTCACTATTTCAAAAAAGGGACTTGTGGGTTGCATTGCTTACCTGAGCACTTTGGCTAGACAAAAAAGCAGACCAGCTCAGTATTGAAAGGCCTAAATATGTAAATGGTATATATCTAACAAAGTACGGATGAGCAGGCTTGGAGCAACACTGACTGAGGATGCTTTGGTATTTCTTTGACTACTTGTAATTATGGCTTTAAAAGATACTAAAAAATCAATAAGTATGTAAGGGTGTTTAGAAAGTTTGTTCCGTGATGAAATATTTTCAAAAATTTCAAAGTAGTGTTTACCTAAAGAGGTGAATTTCCCAGTATGAAAAAATCACAAGATTGTGCTTTAGAGTTGTAGGAATTCATTTAAAGCAGAGAGTTAAAAGGTTTTTCTTCCATATGAAAATATTTATAACATATTCAAAACACCCCAAATGACAGAATTGATAGTCATTTTGCGTGAAAATATAAGATTATTTACTTTTGTTTCTTCACAGCTTAATTTGCATCATGCAAATCTGATGAGCTTAGGCATATGAAAGATTAATCAATTTTCAAAAGAATAGGTTTGTCACATTGAAATTTTTCACAGACGTATTTGAAGTGATTTATTGACCTGTGTGCTTAATATATGTCACAAATATACTGGTATCCCTAGCTTTCTGTGCAAACATTTGTTTCAATACTTGCCCTCCTCTTATTGTTTCAACAAAAGACAATTAAAATCTATCAATAGCAATAATTTACTCTGTGAACATAAAAATTATAAATCTTGAATATCTTCTGATAATATTTCTTTTCGAAAATGAAAGAAAAAAGTTAAATGAACTTTATTAACACCCTTTATGTAAACTGGAGGACCTGGTGACCGCTCACTATCTATGGCGGATAAAATTTGAACAAACTTGAATCTACAGTATATGTGGATTCTCCTGCGTTAATTGATATGTCTTTTAGGCTTTCCTGTAAATGATGAGAAGAAAAGAATTTTCCCTTTCTGTTCCTTTTATTTTGATCCCTTGTCGTGGCCGAACAATACTCCGGGAATCTTATATGGAAAAAAAATTGAAGATGCACTATGTAATACTAATTTTCACATAAGTCTTTTTTTACCCAGTGGTTCTTGAAAAAAAGATATTCTTGAACAAATTGAAATCCCTTTTACAAAAGATTTTTGTTAGAAAAATTTTATTGAAATTGGCTTTGTGGGTCTAAAGAAAAATTTAGAAATTAAAATCTAAACGGGACAAATGACAAATTACAGACAAAATACAGGCAAATCTCGATCAGAAAAAAGATCAGACAAGCCTCGACTAAGAAGCTGAAACATTTTTTTAAAAAGAAGAACTAAAAAAACCTCAAAATTATTTTTCATTTATTGTCATTTCAGTTCATCATGTCTCTTTTCTGGCCGCCCCTACAAGACATATGAAACCCGTAAGAGGGACACTCATTTTTGACAACGTTCTCAACAATAAGGGAGGAGCATATAACGGCAAGACTGGTATCTTTACCGCCCCCGTAAGCGGATCATACTTCTTTATGGTCACCATTGGCCTTCCAGCTCCTTCCACCTCTAAAGGCTCGGACTACGTAAGGATACATATCATGAAGAACGGAAAAATGTCCTCGTACTTGTTTATCGGAACTGAAGGCTTGTGGATCAAAAGATCAGAAAACACGCTACTGGAGCTTTCGCAAGGGGACAAAATTAATTTGTTCATAAAAACCACTGGAAATGGGTTTCCTTACATTGCTGGAAAGGATCACTATCCTGGTTCAACTTATCACTCGCACTTCTCTGGATTTCTTATCAATTGATGAAAGTTCTAGAGAAATTGATGAATAAAAATCTAATGATAAACAAGCAAATACATGTATTAATCATTTTTATTACAACAATCCCTAAACAGTAATGATACTACTTCCTGGACAATGTCAAATAGTGTAAACTGAAGTTTTCAAAATAAAACAGATGTAACTATTAGATTTATTGTAAAAACATTGCAGTCTGGAGAAGATGTCATTTGAATTTTACATATTCGATATTAAGAGCAGAAAAACGCATTTCTCTGCTATGTGGAAACATGGTGAATACTTAAATCAACGTTATAGCAAAGATAAGTTATCTAACACCATTTTGATTTATTTAACTCAGTGGAAAAGAATTTAGTGGGGTAAAAGGTTGCTAATTTAAGTACAATTTAGTTTTTTAATGTTAAAAACTTTCCCTGCACGACATCTGAACAATAGAAAAAGAAGTGTATCGATATATATACAATTCTTTACTATCAAACATCCATTTGTCAGAAAATTAACTAGGAAGTTATTAAATTAGTTCGCGAACTTTTTGATCACCCCTCGTATACAGGGTGAATTCACCATGCATCGGATACCCTTGTACTTCAACAAGTTCTAGCGATATCGCTACCGACGGAAAATTATCAAAATGGAGTTTAACATTTAGTTTGTGATTGAAATATCAATTTGGGACACAATTATATGCCCTTTATTTAGAAAATATCCTCAAAAATCGAGTTTTTAGGAATAATTCAGAATTCACCATGGATCGGACATTATTTACCATGCATCGGACAGACGGTATTTTGACCGGAAAAATATCATACCTTTATCAAAGTGCTTTAAAATGATTGATATGGATATATTTTTATCTTTTATCTAAGAAATAACCCTCAACTTAAATTTAATTGACGATATCGTTACACAAATGTAGAACGATTCAAGAGACCTCACTCTGCCTTAGAAATGCTTTAAAATGCATATAATGCGGTAATTCGCGCTTGTTTTTTCATGGTTTATCATACTCTGGTTTATAGAAATAAACTGAGTCAAATTTCAGATGTCATATATCGATAACTTGTATTTTGACTGAAAATATAGAGTTTTATTTTCTATTTCCGCAAAAAACAGCTGTCAGTTGGGTTCTGTATGAAAATGGTAGTGCTTACCTTTGCATCGGAAAGTGTCCGATGCATGGTTAATTTGTGTCCGATGTACGGAGAAATGAACATACTAGTGAAAACCAGCTCTGAAAAGAATTATACGAACATTGAAGTGAATTTTCTTTAAAATTTATGTAAAATTACCAATGTTTGACTTTATTTACCAAAGTCTGACGCGTTACGTTGCAGTCGAATTTTAAGAACGATAACTCTAAAAATCGCAAAATCATAAATTTCTGGTTATTCCCCTTTGATGATGTAAAATATGACGTAACTTCAAGGCCATTCTCGGGGTATTTTTATCACAAAATGATAATAACAATCGGTAACATTAAAAAAAATAAAACTTCAGCTTTAAGACAGAAACAAATAAATACACGGAAGTCTTAAGGATATACGATCCTCAGCCAGGAAGGATAACTCTTTAATTTATATTTTAATTCAAAAAGTCTTAAAATAAAGCTTGAAATTGAAATTTTTTCATGCAACAATTTTCATTTTATGCCTCTACGTATGATTCAATGTTCTTTAAAGTTTTAGCAAACGGTATTTAAAAAGTTGACATTTGTACCTCATTAAATGAAGTAAAACTTGCATATTTAAAAAAAAATCAAATTTCTTTTAATTTAGCCTTAGTTACCAATGTTTACATGCATGATTTGAAATTAAAAGTGATTTACGGTGTTTTCTTTGAAAGGATACACTTGAATACACTATGCATTATGAAACAATGGAAGAAAGTAGGAGAAGAAAAGTCCAAATAAGTATAAAATTCATGCAATTTTCTTTAAAAGCCTGGATACCTATAATTTTTATTCCTAAAATGTATTTCTTGATCAATTATCAATTAAAAAATATGCAGTAGGTAGTTCAAATTGCATTTCCTGAAAAAGTATTTGAGATTTACTAATTTTCCCTATATAATATGATTAAATTTAAAGATGAATTTTAAAGAAACACCGTGGGCAAATACATTTTAATTTAAGAATTTAGAGACATCTTTGTGAGCATTTTCAATTACTCAATGCCTGATTTTCAGAACCTGAGGATCGGATAACCTTAAGTTGAAAGAGAATTTATTGTCTAAAGTTGTCCGAAGCAAGGTATGTGTCCGATGCATGGTGAATTCACCCTATATCATGCATCTATTGATGTTTTAACATATTACAACATATGTATGAAGTCAGTCCAAAACGGCAACAACGCCTGTGGACTCCACTGTACCAAATACTACACGTGTATTAAGGAAAAATTTATGCATTTAGAATCTAAGATTGAATCCCTTGAGAGTTCTCTAAACAGATCAAGTAAGTTTATACATCTTTCATTGTCTTTATTGAATTCAATTTGTTATGGGTCTATGGGCAACAACACTTACCTGATCGCTTTGAATAGAGAAAAACATATTTAGCTTTAGCAGCAGAACAGTACACTCTGCTTGAGAAATTTCTGACAGATACCAGGTAAAATTTTACATGTATCTGTCTGAATTTTCTCAAGCAGAGTGCTACAGTTCTGCAACTAACCTAGCTTTAGTTCAGTATTAAAAAAATTATAAGTAGTGATTGTGATGAGAGTAGGGGTGAGCAAATTTGAGACGACTTTAAATGATGCTTCAATATTTCTTTGACTATTCGTAGATGAATTTAGTGTATTACTATACATTTCGATGTAAACGTGGCTACTTCATTCCCATGGGGATAATTTGAAGAAAACAACCTGAATTAAGGTAATCCGATTCTCAGGTTCTGAAAATCAGGCATTGAGTAATTGAAAATGCTCACAAAAATGTCTCTGAATTCTCAAAGAAATGTGTTTTTAAGAATTCTTAAACTTCATATTTAAAGTTAATCATATCATATTGGAAAATTTTGTAAATCTCAAATACGTTTTAGAATTAAAAATCATAGGCATCCAGGCTTTTGAAGAAATTGCATATTTTTATAGATATAAGGTACTTTAGTTTTTTCTATTTACTTCAATCATTTTACAATGTATAGCGTTTAAAGACTTTGCCTGTCATTGCATAACACCACAAATCACTTCTAATTTCATATCATGTTCATAAAGATTAGTATTTATCATAAGATTAAAAAAAATACTCAATTTTTTTTTCAATATGGAATTCTATTACACTTTTATTGGATAAAAATTTCGATTTTGTAAAACCTTTCTGAGAACTTCAAAGAACCTTGAAGCACATTGAGAGGCATAAAATGAAAATTGTTGCATGAAAAGATTAAATTTTCAAGCTTCATTTTTGGTATTTTTGAAATAAATTCTAAATTTAGGAGTTATCCTTCCTGGCTGAGGATCGGAGTACCTTAACAAAACCTGTGGATTCCTTTTAATTAAAGGTGCATAGACACAGATTAGAAGTTAATAATTTTCAATAACCTTTAGATGAAATAAGATTTTTAATATATTTTCGTGTGAAATGCTACTGCAATATTTAAGTTGTGATATTATACAAAAAAATTTGAGAAAATATTAACTTTAAATCTGTGTCTTTGCACCTTAGATATTACTAGTTAACATAAATAACGGTGATACTATTCTTGAAAAGAAATGTTCTCCTGTATGTTCCCTTTTTAGCTCACCTGAATCGAAGGCTCAAGTGAGCTTTTCTGATCAAAATTTGTCCGTTGTCTGTCGTCGTCGTTGGCGTTGTCGTTAACTTTTCACATTTTCGACTTCTTCTCAAGAACCACTGGGCCAATTTCAACCAAACTTGGCACAAAGTATCCTTAGGTGAAGGGGATTCAAGTTTGTTTAAATGAAGGGCCACACCCTCTTCCAAGGGGAATTAGTGAAAAATTAATGGCATTTTAAAAAATCTTCTCCTCAAGAACCACTGGGCCAAGAAAGATGAAACTCATGTGGAAGCATCCTCAGGTAGTGTAGAATCAAGTTGGTTCAAATCATGACCCCGGGGGGTAGGGTGGAGCCACAATAGCCAATCAAAGTGTTACATAGGAGTATATAAGGAAAATCTTTAAAAATCTTCTTCTCAAGAACCGCTGGCCAGGAAAGATGAAACTCATGTGAAAGCACCCTCATATAATGTAAATTCAAGTTTGTTCAAATTTTGACCCCCGGGGGTAGGGTGGGACCACAATGGTTGATCAAAGTTTTACGTGTGAGTATATAGGGAAAATCTTTAAAAATCTTCTTCTCAAGAACCACTGAGGCAGGAATGATGAAACTTATGTGGAAGCATCCTCAGGTAGTGTAGATTCAAGTTTGTTCAAATCATGACCCCTCGGGGGTAGGGTGGGGCCACAATGGCCGATCAAAGTGTTACATAGGAGTATATAGGGAAAATCTTTAAAAATCTTCTTCTCAAGAACCACTGGGCCAGGAAAGATGAAACTCAAGTGGAAGCATCCTCAGATAGTGTAGATTCAATTTTGTTCAAATCATGACCCCCCGGGGGTAGGGTGGGGCCAGAATGGCTGATCAAAGTTTAACATAGGAATTTATAGGGAAAATCTTTAAAAATCTTCTTCTCAAGAACCACTGGGCCAGGAAAGATGAAACTCATGTGGAAGCATCCTCAGGTAGTGTTAGATTCAAGTTTGTTCAAATCATGACCCCCTGGGGGTAGGGCGGGGCCATAATGGCCGATCAATGTTTTACATAGGAATATATAGGAAAAATCCTTCAAAATCTTCTCAAGAACCACTGGGCCAGGAAAGATGAAACTCACGTGGAAGCATTCTCAGATAGTGTAGATTCAAGTTTGTTCAAATCATGACCCCCCGGGGTAGGGTGGGGCCACAATGGCCGATCAATGTTTACATAGGAATATAAAGGGAAATTCTTTAAAAATCTTCTTCTCAAGAACCACTGGGCCAGGAAAGATGAAACTCATGTGGAAGCATCCTCAGGTAGTGTAGATTCAAGTTTGTTCAAATCATGACCCCCGGGGGGAGGATGGGGCCACAATGGCTGATCAAAGTTTTACATAGGAGTATATAGGAAAAATCTTTATAAAAATCGTCTTCTCAAGTACTTCAAAGCAATGGTTAGTGATAGTATAGGAAGAAAATGTCTTTAAAAAATCTTTTTATCAAGATCAGCAAAGTCATATGCTGTATTAATATGAAGGGATTCTAAAGTAGTATTAAATTCAAGCCCCCCCTTAAGTAAACTTTTCAGTTCTGATCTGATTTGTGTTTTTTCCTATACGATTTGCTCAGGTGAGCGATGTGGCCCCTGGGCCTCTTGTTTACTCTTGTTACCTCACACTTCCCCAAGTTGTCTTGATATGAAAATCATGATTTTACACTTTGTAAAAAAGTTTTTACTAAAGTTTCATCTTCTCTGACCGAGTTATTCTTGTGAAGGTTTATAGAGGAGTGTGTGGCCCTTTAAAGGCGCTTGGACACAGATTGGAAGTTAATATTTTCTCATTTATTTCTTTCTAATTTTATGACATATGTCAAAGCTAAAGCATTTCATTCTGAAATATAATAACAATCTTATTTCATCTCGAAGTTATCGAAACTTCGAATTTCTTGACGCTTTTGTTTAACACATCCTTGTACTTTCACAAATTATATTTTTTTTTCTTAATACTTAACACAAAATGACAATTTCGTTGTGTATTAATGAAAAATTTTAAAACTTTATTCCAGAAAAATTCAAATAGAAATGATCGAAAGCAAAGCCTACTCACAGTATTGTCAGTTCGTGCTCAGTGGTGTATGTAGAGTTTAACAATACAACACAACCGGTGAATCATAAACATTAACATTAACAACTAGATATCATTGAGATAGTGGCCATCTCAAAGGGCCCCGCTTTCAACAATGAACATGAAAATGTAAGGTAGTTTAAAAGGGTTTATTTTGAAGAGGAACATTTGTGTAATAAAGTAAAAGTCATTTAGTATGACTTCACGGATATTGCGAATTTACAGATATATATCGAAGTTACCTTGTATCCCATTATACAAATTAACTGGAATTAAGGTGGTAAAAACTATGCACCAAACAAAAATTTTAAACAAAGTGGCTAATTCTGACAATGACCTAGAAACATGGTTCAAGGTCACTGCACATCCATTGACCAATGGCATTCTGTGAGTAAAGTATGAGCCAGATTGGGCCAAGGAGAGAGAAGATATGCTACAGACAAGAACAACCAAGGTCATTGCACATCCATTGACCGGTGGCACTCTGTGAGTGAAGTATGAGCCAGTTTGGGCCAAGGAAAGAGAAGATATGCTCCGGACAAGGATTTTGCATATAATTCTGCTATGACCTTGATCTTTGACCTAGAAACATGGTTCAAGGTCAATGCACACCGGTTACCCAAAGGCACTCTGTGGGTGAAGTATGAGCCAGATTGGGCCAAGGAGAGAGAAGATATGCTCTGGACAAGAGATCTCGGACGGACGGACAGCCGGACGGACGGACGGACGGACAGACTGATCACTATAGGGCGCCCGCCAAGCGGGGCCCTAATAACAAGGCTCATGTAATATTTACAAAAACTGTTTACGTTTATTCAATTTGTTTCCCTACATCGATGGAAAGGAACACTATCCTGGTTCAACTTACCTCTCGCACTTCTCTGGATTTCTAATCAACTGAAGTAGTTACTATTAAAAAGGGGATTAAAATAATTATTTAATCTTTTCTGAGCAAATCTTTTTTATTAAAACAATCAATCAAAAAAATGATAACACTTCATTTTTCTGGTGCAAACTGAAGATTTCAAAATAAAGCATTTTAACTAAAAGGTTTGTTGTAAAAAAAAATATTGCAGTCCGGGAAAATTTTTAATCATTTAAGGTCAGAGAAATATATTTCTCCGTTTTTTGAGAAATGTATTCGATTTTCATCTCATGATGAACACTTGACACAAAGTTTTGAAATGAAATTAATGCATTAAGAACAAGATGTATTTGTGAAACACTATGCGCCCGGCGGCAACAAAGTTATATTTTAAAAATATAGCTCACAATCAAGGTCACAAGGTCATTGACCTTGGTGTCACTTGAAAGAACTTTATTAAAGGAGTATGCATACCAAATATGAAGTCTCTATCTTCTATGGTTCAAAAGTTATGCCGAAAAGTCGAAAAAGCTATTTTTAGCATATAGGTCACAGTCAAGGTCACAAGGTCATTGACCTTGGTGTCCTATGAAGGAACTTAATTAGTGGAGTATGCATAACAAATATGAAGTCTCAATCTCTCATGGTTCAAAAGTTATGGTGAAGGTTAAAGTTGACAACAGATAGACAGAAAAACAGATAAACAGACAAACAGAAAAACAGACAGGACAGAGACAATATACGCCCTGGATCTATCGATCCGGGCGCATGGAAAACATCTCAGACACATGCCTTATAGTTTGCTTATTCTATTTCAGCTTTTTTGGAAATGTATTTTCCCTGCTCCCGGCGTGTAATAATTATTTATTAAAAAGTCATATAGAAAATACAAAAACCTTCGTATATAACTTTTTAATGATAAAAAAAATATGATTATTACACATCAAAAGTAAGCCCCCCGTCTTTTGAAGCCTGAAAACACTTAATTCTGTGTTTCCTTCACAAAAACTAAATATATTTCTTTTAATAGTTTATTTCATTATCCAGTTGGATAATGAAATAAACTATATGCAATAGTAACATTGGCAATCAAAACGACGAACAACTACGAAGCTTACCTCGACGAATGTTATCTTTTAGTAACGCAGGGCTGCCAACAACCGTGACTCTCTAGCCTGCAAACTAAAAAAAAAGAGAGAGAAGAAGGAAAACAAAAAGCCCATGGACCACATCGCTCACCTGAGTACTGTGGCTAAGAAAAAAAGCAAAAAATTAATCCAGTTTTGAAAAGCATAAGCTGCGTATGTGGTCCCGACCTATCCCTTAAAGGTGGAAGGAGGAGGTTATGATTTGAATTAACTTGAATCTACACCAACAGAGGATTCTTACATATTTCTTTCACTTACTGTGCCTTTCCAGCTCACTTAAGCTGAAAGCTCAAGTGAGCTTTTCTGATCACATTTTGTCTGTAGTCCGTCTAGCTGTCCGTCTGTAAACTTTTTACATTTTCGACTTCTTCTCCTGAACCTCTTGGCCAATTTTAACCAAACTTGCCACAGCATCCTTGGGTGAAGGGGATTCAAGTTTGTTCAAATGAATGGCTACACCCAAATTCAAGTGGAGACTACGCCCCAATCCAAGGGGAGATAATTGAGAATTAGTGAAAATTTGGTGGCATGTTTTAAAAAACTTCTTCTCAAGAACCACTGTGCACGAAACTTAAACTCGTCTTCTTCCTTTGCCTGATCTCTCTTCGGCTGAAGCATCATCAATGACACAGACGACTGCAGAGTCTCAGTATATATACCCTATCAAAGTCACGTTATGTCAAATGACTAATTGAAAACTCTGCATGGTCATACCTTAAAATTCCGGAATCATCACAAAAGTCCCCTCACTTAGCCCCCGTGCTCAGGTGAGCCAGGTGGCCAATTGGCCTCTTGTTTCCATATAAGATTGAACTTTCATCTTTGCCCCAGCCTTCATCCACGGGTCATAATATGAACAAATTTGAATCTACACTACCAGAGGAGGCTTTCATATAATTATGATCAACCGTGGCTTTGTTGTTCTTGAAAAGAAGATTTTAAGAATATATCCTATGCATTTCTATGTAAAATTTTGATTGTCCATTGTGGCCCCACCCAACCCCCCTAGGTCATGATTTGTATAAACTAAAATTTACATTAGCTGAGGATGCTTCCATATCAATATGTTCAAGCATGGCTTTGCTGTTCTTGAGAAGATTTTTTAAAAGATTTTGCCTCTATATTCCTATGTAAAACTTTGATCGTTCATTGTGGTCCCTACCTACCCCGGGGGTTGAACACATTTTAATCTACACTACCAGATGATGCTTCCGTATTAATATGACCAACCATGGTTTTGTTCTTATGAAGACTTTTCAAGATTTTTCCTATATATTCCTATATAAAACTTTGATCGTCCATTATGCCCTCACCCTACCCCGGGGTCATGATTGGAATAAATTTGAATCTACATTACCTAAGGATGCTTTCACATTAGTTTCATCCTTCCCGATCCTGAGGTTCTTGAGAAGAAGATTTTTAAAACATGTCACACATTTTGTTTATTTCTGAATTATCCCCACTTGAATGAAGGCGTGGCCCTTTATTTGACCAAACTTGAATCCCCTTTACCCAAGGGTTCTCTGTAACAAATTTGGTTAAAATTGGCCCAGTGGTTCTGGAGAAGAAGTCGAAAAGTGAAAAGTTTACAGACTGACGGACAGACAGACAGACGGACTACAGACAATTTTCTGATTGATCAGAATAGCTCATTTGAACTTTCAGCTCAGGTGAAGTAAAAAGATAGAAAGGTTCAACCGTCGGCCAATATGCAGGATAGACTTATAAGATGACAGTAATTACAGAGGACACGTTAAACTTTATATGACGAAAACATAAAACATATGTCTTCATTACAAAAAAAAAATGAAAAATTGAATTTTGATTCAATTCTCTACCAAGTTGACTTTCTTTGCGCCACCAAAATGTCCTCCAAGACAAGCACTTTTATGTATCCAGGAATGTTATCTGATATCAATGTATTCTTAAAATAGAATTATACAAACGCCAACCACGTACTAAGTATGTATTGCAGCAAACATATTTTCTACGTGTAAATCTTGTGTTAAAATAAATGAATGCAATTAATATTTTAATAAACATATTCTGCATTAACAGACTGTAAACTTCATAACAAATGGCTCTAATTACAATGACGAACGACAAAACATGAATAATTCCTAATTCCTGGCTATTTCAACGTTTTTCATGTCTTAAAAATACATCATCATTAACTAAGTTGTGTTCTGGTTTTTTTTTTCGAAATTAAAAAGTATAAATAAATGTTTATCTTTTAAAAGAAAACCTTTCCCAAGATATTTGTTTGGGAAAAAAGAACGAACAGCATCAAAAATCACAGTCACATCAAGAGAGAACAGAGAAAATAAAAATCAATTTCATGTCAATGGATATAGATGTATTTTTGCGTACTTCAATGTATCATATCTAAGACCTTTGAAACCTGCATAACCAATAATTAACTGTTGACATGACTCTGTAAATCACCAAGCTAGGTGTATTTTCCGTATTTACGTACGAAAGCTGTGTGATATAATTTAAGATACATGCAGTACGAAAAATTGAGTTTTAAAAGGAATATTTATCTAATTTAAAGTATATCAAATAAATTGATGCGAGAAATTTGTGAGCATACATCCGAGAAGTTCAAGCTTAATTAGTAAAAAAAAAAAACTAAAGTTTTTTCTTAAATGAAAACTATAAGAACACAACTCATACATTTTATGAACACTTCCTTAATGGGAAACTTGATGAAAACTGCAGGGTTTCATTTTGTTTAGAACCTATGTGAAAACCAAGGGGAAATGTGTAAACTACCATTGGCAATCATTCCAATTTATTTTAC
>NW_026941283.1:0-12755 GCF_032062105.1 Saccostrea cuccullata
ATTTCTCTTTTCTTTCTGTCTTTAATTAGGAGTTGTTTTTTTAAAGATAGTTTTATTTTTCTCTCATATGACTTAGTTTTAATTTATTTTCTTATGGCAAGGACGCTTTGTTTAAAAGCACATAAATTATCCATTGTGTGGTATTTTTTTTATAGTGGTAGATATTCTATCACAGCCTCCCTTTACACCTTGATTATTGTAACTTTCTGTTTCTGTCATTAGGTTATTTACATGTAAGTTGTATTTTTTAAATGTTAAGGATGTTTAAGGAAAACAGTAATGATTAGTAAGTGCCATTTATTTTTTCACAGGAAATACATTTTACTGACGATATCTCAAGAATTTTAAAAACTTCCCTCTTTACCTCATTAAAGCTTTGTGCATTGAAATGTCTGACCTATATTTTGTGTCATAATCTACACTGTGTTTTTTTCATTACTTGCTTTTGTTGCAAGTCAAATAATCAGATTAATATTCATATGGTAATAAAGTTGCGAGGTCCGTTCACAACTCCTCCTGCATCCAGCGGCACCTGGCAACGGACACAGGTTTTCTAGAGCTTCTTTAAAATCGGTTTAAATCGTTTTATCTCTAGTTTTTTCCTGGCCGGCCCTGATGCTATGTAAAGGGGGTATTAAGAATTTTATACATTTCCTGTCATGGAAAGAAAATGGCAGATAGTGTCATGTTTTTTTTTTTGCATTACAAAATATATTTGTATGTTATATATGTACATGTATGTAAAACTAGTACATTACGGGCGTCCAGCAATCACGACTGGCTGTTAGGCATTGTATGTTTGTATTGTGCATTATTCTAATGTGAGTAGAGTTAATACCCAGTTTTCGCTCAAGGGGTACATCCACCTTAAGCTTTGTTTTCCGGTACCCTGATATGCCAGAGTTTTGATGTATGTATAGTTTATTTATTTCCATGATACCTTTACATATACATTTATTGGTCCATCTCTTGTTATGTGGTTTTTTAATGTAAATAAAGGTAACTGTATAAATTTCTTAGTTCTCATGTTTTATTTAAAAAAAGAGGACAATTTAAATTTTTGTTATATGAAATGATTTAGGTACATATAAAACTATGTTGTACAGTGGTCGGGGCATTTGCTGTAGAGTTATGTCCAAACAATGAGTTGATCCAGGTCGCAGGTTTGAATCAGGAATATTCCCACCATAGGACATTGGGGCCAGTGTTTCCGGTGAGGTCCCGAGTCCTCAATACAGGTCTAAGTTTATAGTCCTCCACCGGCAAATGGTGGCATCACAATATCAGTGAAATGCTGATCCTTGGAACAATTGGGTTTCTCCAGTGACAGTGATTTAGATGTCAAAAATACAAAATACTCTCAAACATTCTTTCTTGGTACCTGAGATCAAAACAGCAAATAATAGCAGTACATGTACAGTGTATCTACGTGTATATCTGTTTCATTTAAGGTAGTTCTATACCCGGCACTAAATGGGCTCAATCTTTAAAAATCTGCTTTTATAAGATAGACATACATCCCTGCAATGGATAGACACAATAAAAACTATATGTCAACATGTTCACTTTTCCACTATAGCCTATCGGAGTATATACCCCGAAATGTAAAATACTGAAATTTTTCCTATCCTAGATTTTGTTGTATATAAATTAATTTAAGTCTAAATATTCAACTTTAATACCCAAAATAGTGTAGAAACATGTTATTAAACAATAAAATATCATTGTTTTGCATGAATTATTATAAATAGATGCACTTTGTTAGGCTGTTGTATCAAAATTTAATGTGAGAAAATAAGCTTCCCATGACAATCTCGGTCATTGAAAAAAAAATTATGGACTCAAACTTCGTAAATTTGCATTATTTTTACTAAATTATATTTAAGAAAAATAATTAGCTTAAAAAAATTATATGTCGACGCATTACTTTTCGTGGTATGAGCTCTACACTAAAGGTACCCCCCTATTTTCTTTCTTCCAGAAGTAATGTATTGCCACATATTTCTGTAATACTGTTAATGTCTGAGTGTATACTTGTATTAACAAGCTTGTACATTATTTAAATCAATAATTATACACACCCAAAACCAATTATCCCTAAAAATTATCTTATTTTACTCGAAAAAAAAAAAATAAAACACACTTGTCTTTAAATTGGAGACGATGAAAATGAAAGTATTTCACTGATTCTAAAAACTGGATGATTTTGTTACAGAAAGTAACAATGTATGCTGCAAGTGAATCAACTTTTGTCAAATAATTATTTAAAAGATAATTTTGCATTGGGATTCTTGGGTAAGCAGTTTGGGGGAGGGGGGTATGTGTTTTATGCAATTATTATTAATTAAAGTAAATTTTTTAATGTTAGATTAGTAAAATCAATAAATTTCCTAAGTCAAATCGTAGTCATTACTTTTCTTCCGAATTATCACTATTAGCTTCAACTTGGCCGCCGACAATAGTCGCTACGATAGTTTGATACAGTCATGCCCAGATAGCAAGACATAGTTGGGCCAACGTTGGCCCAATTTTTTTTCCAACGTTGGCCCACTGTTGGTAACCTTACGTTGGCCCACGGTAATTTTGCTCATCGGCCCAACGTTGGTCCAACATGTTGGCATATTGTTGGGCCAACGTAGGTATAATTGTAGGCCAACTAACAGCAAACCTTAACAACTGTTTGGTTAGGTTGGCCCAACGTTGGCCCTATGTTGAAATGTCAGATGGCATATTGTTGGGCCAACGGAGTTATTAGTGTATGCCAACTTACAGCCAACCTTAACAACTGTTTGGTTAGGTTGGCCCAACGTTGGCCCTATGTTGAAATGTCAGATGGCATATTGTTGGGCCAATGTAGTTTTTAGTGTATGCCAACTAACAGCCAACCTTAACAACTGGTTGGTTAGGTTGGCCCAAAGTTGACCTTTTTTTACAATGTCAGATTGCAAATTGTTGGGCCAACGTAGTTATTACATAGAAACATTTGCAATTGTTTAAGCGATTCTTTTACATAATCCTATTTTATGACTGTATAAAATAATTAATACACAATTCAATCTGCATTCATAATGCATACATGGAAATGTTCAATGAAAACATTACTAATGATTTACTCTGATAATATTTTATATACATCAATTCAATCATAATTTACAAAACAAATTTTAAAATAGACAATAGAGGTAAATTATGAAAAATTATCAATTAAAAGTTCTTAATCAGGGCTCACTTCCTTTATTATAGTCCTTTTGTTGTATTCCCGCTCTTTTTCCGTCCCTTCGTCCCCTCCCGTTTTCTTTATCTTGATCTTTGTCACACGGACTCATACTTTATACACCTCTTTATGCATGGTCTTCGATTTCATTGTTACTTACATGTACCACCACAATTGTTTTCCTTGCAGACTCTGACTGAATTTCTTTGTTACAATCGTGTCTGTAATAGACAATTAAGAATTAGATAGAAAGATGTTTTTAACCTTAACTTACACTGCTTGTTTGCAAAAACATGACAAGATTGAATTCCGAGTCAATTTTAACACTTAACCCGAATAAATAAGAATAAATACTTACATCGCTTCTAAATGCAGCTGTATAGCAAGTGTATAATCCACAAATTTAAATTTTAACTCTTTTTGCTTGCCCTGCATTATCACCACCTGTGAACAATTGAATCTGACAGCTCACTCCACAGTTTGGTCACGTGATAGCGAACGCCTAACTTTTGTTTCAATTTAATTATAAAGCTGTGTCATTTTGATTTATGTATATGTTGGCTTCATTCACATCCTGTTCCTGAGAACGTATATTCTCATGAATACAACGCTCATGAAAAAAAATCAAGGGTTTTATTTCAAATAAATAATCATGCATGTGCACAATTCAAAAAATATAATAAAACACTTTTTTGTGCTGTGATCACTTAAGTTAAAATTTAAAATGTTGAATATATCAGATCTAAACAAAAACAGTCATCCAACAAACATCGGGCCAGCGTTGGGCCAACATACTACAACCAACTTTAAAAGACACTTTCTTGAAGGGTGTATTACAAACATCGGGCCAGCGTTGGGCCAACATACTACAACCAACTTTAAAATACACTTTCTTTGAGGGTGTATTACAAACATCGGGCCAACGTTGGGCCAACATACTACTACGAACTTTAAAAGAGTCTTTCTTTAAGGGTGTATTACAAACATCGGGCCAACGTTGGGCCAACATACTACTACCAACTTTAAAAGACACTTTCTTTAAGGGTGTATTACAAACATCGGGCCAACGTTGGGCCAACATACTACTACCAACTTAAAAAGACACATTCTTAAAGGGTATATTACAAACATCGGGCCAATGTTGGGCCAACATTCTACTACCAACTTTAAAAGACTCTTTCTTTAAGGGTGTATTACAAACATTGGCCAACATTGGGCCAACATACTACTACCAACTTTAAAAGATACTTTCTTTAATAGTGTATTACAAACAGTGGGCCAACATTGGACCAACATCAACATCCCTACTTCCTTGGGAAGTAAAGTGAATGGAAGTTGCTAACGTTGGACCAACGTTGGGCCAACATAGGAATTCTGTCATGGTCGAGAAAGTTGGCATGGTGACATTGGTCCAACGTTGGCCCAACGTTGTTCACCCAACGCCAACCATACAACCTTTTGCCAACGTTGGCCCAACATAGTCTTGCTATCTGGGATGTTCTTATGTAGCATGTATATGGTCCGTGTTTTCGACGCGGCATATCAAACATGCATCATTCACAGAAATATCGTTTTATTACCTAATTATTTCTGTCAACCGAAAGTTGTTCCCAGCCTTTTCTTTTTAATTAATCTATCCTTAAACTGTACAATATGTGTTTGTTGACGAAACCGACTTCGAGCAAAATCGTCACCGGATATTTAAAACGCTAAGTAAAAGTCAAACCAATATAGTTAAAAACTCTCATCTCGGAAAAAGGACGCGCGGTTCCGGTTTTACTATTCGTAAATGACGTAGTGCGAGTATAGAACTACTTTAATGTCGTCGAAGTATGATAAACTTTATGAAAATGAAAAAGGAGGTGTTTCCTGCATAAAAAAAAAATAAAAAGTTGAATTGCCATTTTGAGCAGTGCATTTCTACTAAAGTTTAAGTTTCGAGATCACGTGAAAAATTCCAGGTTAAATTTAGATACAGCTGTAGGAAAAAATATGAAAATGAAACAAAAGAAAGAAAAACAAAGAAAGAAAGAAAAACAAAGAAAGTCCCTCCCTTTTGAGGCTTTTATATGGAACTCAGTTATCAAACAAGATTATTTTCTCGGAAAACTTTTGGAGTCGAAAGTTATTAAGTAAAGAATAAGGATCCATCTAAAGAGAAAAAAATTTAAAGGCGTTATAACGCCTTTTGAAAAGGCGTAATAACGCGAAAAAAGGCGTTATAACACCTTTTGAAAGGGCGTTATTACGCCTTTCCATATCAAAAGGCGTTATTACGCCTTTCCATTCTAAAAGGCGTTATAGCGCCTTTCCAAAAGGCATTTTTATGCCTTTTTAGAAAGGCGTTATAACGCCTTTCTAAAAAGCGTTATTACACCTTTATAAAAGGCGTTATTATGTTTTTCTAAAAAGGTTAAATTACGCTTTTTGAATATCTATTTTTTTGCAGGCTCGTGCTTTTGATAGCGCCCCCCCCCCTTCTACTGGCCATACTCGTTGAGGGACTTCTCGGTAAAACTTGATTTCAGTGCAATAACTTGCCACAGTTTTACAAACTGCAACAAAGTGTTCAGGAACCAAGCAACCAATAGTCATGAAATTTAAACTATAGTAGCAAGACTTTTCCCTAAAAAGTGTGTATGTGTGGAGGGGGGGGGGGTACCCCATTCGCACTCGTACTACTGGCCTTCTTGAAAAGGAAAATGGAAAGGCGTTATTTAATATGTTAATAAATATAATAATGAAAGATTGAATTAAAACCATTTTTATTCATGCAATTCTCTGTATTCCTGCACATCATCGGATGTTAAAATTTTCTACATTTCCTGTTTATAGTAAAAACGGAGTTAGAAGTCCCTTCTATAGTGTAATTTAGATAATATCATTACACTGAATAAAGTTTACTCCATATTCCACAGATAATAGGTCTATATACATCATCCATGCTTTTATTTCAAAGTTGGTGAAAGGGGGGGGGGGTCATGGTGTATAAATTAACAATACATTTCTGGTCTTCTTCCCTAGATAAGGCCCGAGGAGTGGGACCGATGAGGTGCGATTGGCAGAAAACCCACATACATTAACCATCATGTTAACAACTCTTCAGAATGCAGCAAAGGCGCATCGTTCTTCTACAAGTTAAATAATTAATTATTTTTACAAGGTTCTCAAAAAAAAAAAAAGACATATTTCAAACAAAAAAAGAAGTATTGCTCAAAAGGTTTATCACTTTTCTTACAGATATTGATTGATTAAGTCAGGCAAGCTTTTTGAAAAGCTGTTACTGGTAACCTTTTAAGAAATTCATTAATTTTATATAGCTGGGGATCCAAGATGAATTCGCTAAATATGTTAATTCGCAATATATGTGTTTGTACTAAATGAGTTTTAGGCCAGTTTTTTTTTTT
This sequence comes from Saccostrea cuccullata, assembly GCF_032062105.1. Classification (NCBI taxonomy): domain Eukaryota; kingdom Metazoa; phylum Mollusca; class Bivalvia; order Ostreida; family Ostreidae; genus Saccostrea; species Saccostrea cuccullata. The sequence continues at coordinate 6,622 of NW_026941283.1, forward strand.
AAGTTTACAAACCCACCGCTCAAGTTTCTGAATTTTTTTAAGAAAAAAATAAAATTGAGGAAAACAGAATAATTTCTTTCCAATGTCAAATTTGGGTCGGGATCGAGATTTCAAATTTACGAACTCGTACTTCCGGTTTTAAATGCATGATGGCGGGTAATGAAGGTAGAATGTAGAGGTTTGTAAAGTCCATAGCAGCACTAAACCTTGGTTTATTGTAAATATTTATTGATAGGAGTGCCATTCAAAACGTTTCACCCTATCAGAGAACAAATAAAATGCTGACGACTTTGTTGCACAATGACATGTTGGTGAGATAATAATGTATCCATATTCGAAAGTATCTGTCATCTGTCTGTAAATTATTTTCCTCCCACGGGCCTAAAACTGCCCATGGTAGCTATTGTCATAGACATTGTTTAGGTCTCTGTTATAGTTTACAGTCTTAGCATCATTCTTCAAAAAGGGTCACTTATGCATCAGATGTAATGAATAAAACTATGGGAGAAGAGAACTCCATTTGAGGAAGAAATAAAGAATAGCCTAAAGAAAGAAAATATTTCAACTGCCTACTAGTATTTAAAAACAAGTATATACAAATGTATACAGGCAAGTAGTATCGTTTGTGGCAGCCAGAAAAATTATTTTACACTTATTTGAAAAAAAAAGCCATCCTACTTCCCAAAACTCCATGCCTGTTTTATGATAGGAATAATTTTAGGTCTCAAGTATATTTTAGAACAATTCCAACACATTCACCTAACACATATTAAAAACAAAAATGAAGATATACATATTGAAAGGGTTTTAAAAAACTGATTTAAAAAAAAACAAACTTTATTTTGTCCAACATCACAAGATTTATATCGCTGGCCCCAACTGGTAGATGATGAAATAAACAATTAAAGGTTCTATTGTCCCTTTGTAACCCTTATGTGTCCAGTAGCAAGAAGCCTGTTAGGAGAGCATAAAAAAAGAAGCAAAAATTAATGTAAAAAAGTTGATAATGTATCCAAAAAAAGAATTTTTTTTTTATTTCCTCCTCCTACGGGACTTTTTCATTCTGATGATCGTAAATCAAAAATTAAAAAATGCTGGCCTTACCCAGTCTTCGCCAAATTTTTTTTCAGCACATGCCCTTTGGGCAGGTGTGATCACCAATTACACAAGCCTGAACAAAAATTTACATGCCCAGAATTTTATCAAGTTATAATATTATTCTTATTTGCCTTTTCATGCCAAGGAAATGATCTGAAATCCAGTCTGTCAATTTATAGTCTCGCCATTTGTTTTCAATCTGTACACTTTTTGTGTCCCCTTTGCAGAAGAGTTCCTTGTAAATCGCGGTAATTTAAGATTTCAGTTAAATCAGGGACCTAATATACTAGCCCCTTGTTAAATTTTATTTTGAACTTCACTTTAGATGGAAAATAAAAGACTTTAAAGTACATTAGTATTATTGGTTTTATTTAATTTTATTATACCAAGGCTTATGCCTTAGAATTTACAAGCCCTTCGGGCTTATAAGTGTGCAATTTCCACATGCCCGCTTCCAATTTTACGAGGTACCGAGCATTGGACTCACCGGATTTGTTGAAGACTGCTTACCATGTTTACTGTACAGATTTATCACATGTATATCTATAAGGTTAAGTTCCTTGCAGATGTTGCACATATTGAAATGAAATATGGTATACAGATTTATCTGCTGAATATCTAGATTAAATTTTGTTTTGGGTATGAATGCACCATTTTTGTCAGAGTTATGCCCCTTGGACTTGGAAAAATTCTAATTTGGGGAAGGGGGGGGGGCATAAGTATTTTATAAATATCTTTTGGTGTATGTAAATTCATGTACATGTAATTTTTCTGCAATTATTCTAGACTGTATTTCTCTTGTTGTTTGACATAGATGCTAGGACCAGGTATAGACGATAGTTGTGGTTCAGGGATGGTCGCGGTTCAGTTAGATCTGGAGACAGAGGAGGACAGACATTCACGCTTCTGTGACTCCATTCAGGTTCTGCTAACCAGGCTCTTCCCTGTCAGGAATAAGGTAAAAATGAGGAACACACAAATTGAAAAGTTTTGAAAAGTGTCATGAACATGATTTCTTTGTAGTTAGAGTGGAAATGAGCTATTAAAATAAAAAAAATATATAAATTACTAAAATCTTTAAATTTTAAGGGATATGCACTGATTCTTTAAAATCTGTATTAAAAAAAGGAGTTTTTTTCTATGCCAATAAACATATTGATAGCATTATTGTATAATTATTTAAGGAAGGCCCACACTTTTACGGATCCGGTTCTAATTTTACACATCAATATAAATATTATGATTTTCACTTTTCTATTGATATAAATCTGTTTGGGTGATTGAAAATTATTTAGCAAGTAAATATTTGTTTATTATAGTGTTATTGTGCATATGAAGCATATAATATACATTATTTATGGAAATTAACACTTTGCACTCTGTCCATAAGACCTATATGTTAATTAGTACATACACAGACACAAAATTCTTAATTGCTTTTATGCATGGACCTAAATCTTTTTAATTTTCTTTTAAGCAAACTAACCTGAGATCTATTTTTATTGATTTAGAGCCTATATCATCCATTTAATTTTCATTATTTACAATTTCCTTGTTTTTGTTACTGTTAATTTTTCAGAGTTTGATCCGATTTTCCAGATCATCACACTGTGGTTTTCTAAATCCATATCACCACTCTCTGAAACTGATGACGTAGTACGCAAACACATGACGTTATTTTTCTTACGCGTTAAAATGTCCCTTGTTATTATGCTTTGTTTTATGGATGAATATTATACAATTGATCTTTTAAGTTTTATTCTGCTATATTTAGCTAGTTATAAGGGGGTATATAATAAATTTATCATTATAACAGTGACTTGATCCGAAGAGCCGTATCGCGTCTCGTGAGATCTGATGATCCGCACCTGTCAACTCGACGTGATACGACTCTTCGGATCAAGTTACTGTTATATATAGGATCTCCCATGGTTTGTGGTTTGATATGTTTATCCAACGAGTTGTGTGTTTTCTATCCCCGAGCCTTGGCGAGGGAATAGAAAACATACAACGAGTTGGATAAAAATCATATCAAGCCACAAACCATGGGAGATTCTTTTTATCACATATTTTTGTTCACTATAGATGTGTATTTTGTCGTTATTTCTAATCCAAAGTTCCTTTTCCGTTACCTCGGACCAAATAATGTAATAAATAAAATCACGCTGTATGAAATAGTTCGTACAAATATAAAAGAAAAAAAATATTTCAGCGCTTATCATAAATTTTTAGTTCAGGAATGAAATTTTGTTAAAATACATCAAATAAAGTGAAATTTGACAAATTAAGTCATTCTTTCTGTCATACACATGTATATGTTTATTTACATCAAGTAGGAATACATAGTGTTGATACGAAAATGATATCACATGAGCTATATCAACGGGATATAGGGGAAAATATGTGATAAATATAGGATCTCTCATGGTTTGTGGTGTGATATGATTTTTATCCAACGAGTTGTGTGTTTTCTATCCCCGAGCCTTGGCGAGTTGGATAAAAATCATATCAAACCACAAACCATGGGAGATTCTTTTTATCACATATTTTTGTTCACTATAAATGTGTATTTTGTTGTTAGTTCCTTTTCGGTTACTTTCAAACCAAATAACGTAATAAATAAAATTACGCTGTATGAGATAGTTCGTACAAATATAAAAAAAAGAAAATATTTCAGCGCTTATTTTTTTAGCTCTACTGGTCAGAGACCAGAAGAGCTTATGCGATGGTAATGCGTCTGTCGTCCGTCCGTTTGTCTAGCTGTCTGTCTGTCCGTCTGTCTGTCTGTAAACAATTTTTCAAAATGCTACTCCTCCTACAGTTTTGGTCTGATTTCAATGTTACTTAGCACACAAGTAGACTACACTAAGATACATAATTCTGTGTATCAGTTTTTGATTTTGATGAACGGTGTTGCCATGGTTACTAAAAATAGAAATTTCTGTGAATTTTTTTCAAAATGCTACTCCTCCTACAGTTTTGGTCTGATTTCAATATGACTTGGCACACAAGTTGACTACACTAAGATACATAATTCTGTGTATCGGTTTTTGATTTCGATGAACGGTGTTGCCGTCGTTACTAAAAATAGAAATTTCTGTAAAATTCTTTCAAAATGCTACTCCTCCTACAAATATGGTCTGATTTCAATATAACTTGGCACACAAGTAGAATACACTAGGATACATGATTCTGTATATCGGTTTTTGATTTCGATAAAAGGTGTTGCCGTGGTTACTAAAAATAGAAATTTCTGTGAAATTCTTTCAAAATGCTACTCCTCCTACAGTTTTGGTCTGATTTCATTATAACTTGGCACACAAGTAGAATACACTAAGATACATAAATCTATGTATCGGTTTTTATTTTTGATGAACGGTGTTGCCGTGGTTACTAAAAATAGAAATTTCTGTGAAATTCTTTCAAAATGCTACTCCTCCTACAGTTTTGGTCTGATTTCATTATAACTTGGCACACAAGTAGAATACACTAAGATACATAATTCTGTGTATCAGTTTTTATTTTTGATAAACAGTGTTGCCGTGGTTACTAAAAATTGAAATTTCTGTGAAATTCTTTCAAATTGCTACTGTTCCTACAGATTTGGTCTGATTGCAGTATAACTTGGCACACAAGTAGAATACACTAAGATACATCATTCTGTGTATCGGTTTTCGATTTCGATGAACGGTGTTGCCTGGTTACTAAAAATAGAAATATCTGTAAAATTGTTTCAAATTGCTACTCCTCCTACAGTTTGGTCTGATTTCAATATATCTTGGCACACAAGTAGACTACACTAAGAACATAAAGAGACTTTATCAACGATTATTATTTTATTTATTCCTGTTGTAAAGTTTCAAATCCCAGCTGCTTAAGGACTTTTCTCTTCCTTTGCTATAAGGTCAAACCAGTAGAGCTTCAGTCTCGACAGAGACTTCTGGTTAATTCATGAATGAAATCTTGTTAAAATACATCAAATGAAGTGAAATTTGACAAATAAAGTCATTCTCTCCATCATACACATGCATTTGCTTATTTACATTACGTCACGTGGCGTAGGAATACATAGTGTTGATACGAAAACGATATCACATGAGCTATATCAACGGGATAAAGGGGGAAATATGTGATAAAATAATATATATGTATTTGACATGTTCACCATATCTGTGATATAACAACTATTTTTTTCCATTTCCAGATTCTGCAGCACATCCTGATCCCGTGTTTTCAGCACGCCTTTGAGCATAATGACGGAGAGATATTGATTGGCCCCCCCCCCCCCCACCCCAGACCAGGACAACCCCGAGAACGTCATCAGCGCATTCATCACTAAGATCATCGACCCCGAGAACCCGTTTGGGACGTCGGACTCGGTCCGTATTCTGCTGTTACAGCTGTCTCCTCTACTGGTGGAGCAGCCCTCCTCTCACATCCATGACGCCAACAACAAGTAAACAATCAATTTTGTTCGACGTCATACAAAATTAAATTAAATTAAAAATTTTTTTTTGGCACTAGAGGCATGGCATTGAAACCTTTTATGCCATCTGTGTCAGATGGAGTCACACTATAGTTAGAATATCGTGAAATATATATGCAATATTCCTGTAGTATGATTACTATGATCTACTAATATTGCCGATGTTTCATTATTTTGTAGAAGGTGAACTGCCAATAGTTTATCAGAAAAAAATGAGAAAAGGTGATGGAAAGGTATGCATGGATTAATAATTTGTTACCTATTTATTTATGCTGTCTTGACTCTTTTCCCTAACAGGAAGCAGGGTAACAAGCTGCGGGGCCTGATGACGTTTGCCTGGCCGTGCCTCCTCAGTAAGAATTGTGTGGACCCTACCACTAAATACCATGGACATCTCCTACTGTCTCACATCATCGCAAAGTTCGCCATCCATAAACGCATTGTAGTTATAGGGTAGATATATATCGTACTGCAGGTCAGATAATGTACAGTTCAAGCATTGTTCTTGTTTTATGGAAGAATGTGAAAAATACCATGTAAGCAAAATTTT